>NC_133110.1:27408952-27710642 GCF_022965805.1 Primulina eburnea
CACGCAACAGCCCCCATGAGGTAGACCAAGGACGATAGAAAACTCGAATGATGTGAAAGGGACGACAATGCCCTTCCCAAAGACAAAACATGAGGAGTCACTATTGAAGTTCTTTAATATCACATCAACTCTAGTACTATAGATGGAGAGTTTAGGCATCTTCAACCATTTACCAAAAGGAGTACTAATGATCCTTGTTCGTTGCCTCTCGTTGAATTTTGGTTCAAGCTTGTTCATTATTTTTCTAAAATAAGTATAAAAATATCGTGACAAGTACTAGCAAAGTTATGAAAGTTAAAAATGCAAAACCAAAAATAGTACATAAACATCTATCGAATAGATAATAAAACTAAGATATTTTAACAAATATGGTATTTCTTCAAACAAAAGTGGACAATTTTTTTCCGTAAAAAATATTATGAAAATTTAGAAAAACGAATTCATATGGTTCCGACCCTTTTCTTTTAGTCACATGCGTACAGGAAGATATGTTTTTTTTAGGCCAAATTTTTTTTGGTCTTCCAGTTGCCTTCACCGCGGGTGTCGACGCAGTGGGTTTTGGTGGCTAGGGATTTACTCTCGAAATCGTGACAATAACATAAATCAATAACAAATGTGCTAACAAATATCAAATTACTGAAAAAATTGAGCGAACAAAAAAGATGAAGAAACTCACTTATTTTGCGAAATCGTCACAGTAACATAAATCAATAACAAATGTGGTAACAAATATCAAATTAATGGAAAAATCGAGCGAGCAAAAAAGAAGAAGAAACTCACTTGTTTTGTTTTTATTATTCTCCAAAAAAATCTTTTCTTCCATGATTCTCCAAAAAATGGGCAGCCGATGTCACTTGGTTGTCTTCATTCTTTCTACATTATGTAACCCATTTGAAATCTTCATCGTTTTTTAAACCATTGGTTCTGTGTGGGATGTAGTTTTGAAGGTGAATGTGGAAGCTTAGGGATTCTGGCCGACAAGGAAAGAAATTTGGGAGAGAGATTTGGGATGAGAAAAAATAATATAATAAGAGAAAAATGAATAAAAAATTAGGGAGGCAGTTTAAAAGAAAAATCTCCTGTTCTCAGGTTGTTCAGAGAAAATTTTAGTGAATAGGGGACTGAACACCAAATAAAATTTCTGGTGAGGGATTTTTTCCTGAATTTCTGTTAAAAAAATAAATGATACGATAAAAGATTTTTAAAAATATTTATAATATAAAATTGATTAAAAAATTGTTATAAGATCTTTTAAACAAAATTTAATCTAATATTGTTTAGATTTTAAAATAATATGGTTATACAGTTAGGAGAATTTATTTAGCTTCAACTAGTTTAATTTTATCATTTTAAATTAAATTATTTTTTAAAGATTATGGTTCATGAAATTATTTTAAGAAAATAATTAATCAATAAGCATATAATTATTAAAGTTTGTGATAAATAGTGACGTCAAAATGGGAGAATGGTTGGTCAGTCTTCCATTTGGACAGTTTGAGAAATTATCAATCTAACTCGCTTATTCATATGAGGGAGGAACCTATTGGCTGAAAATTTCGGTTTAGAATAAATCTAATAAGCGGAATTGGTCAGGTAATAGTAAATAGATTATTAGTTCAAATATCGATCTCTCGGAAACTAGTATTTAATTACTAGAATTTTTGTCACTTATCTTAATATAGACAAAATAAATAAATTCAAAGTGAAATTATTCATCTATGTTAAATAAGTAAGACAATTGCTATTGAATATGACAGATTTTATGATTGAAGAAGAATTTGAATTTAAATAAAAGATTAAGGCACACAATTATAACTAAAAATTACTATGTCAACACATATTAAATTATAATTAATTCTTAATTCTTCCACAATCACGGTGAAGTCTCTTATTTTATTTATTAAATGATTCGTCGAGTTACTAAGATTATTTAAATCTAACACTCCAATTATTTCTAATTGAATTTAATTATATCTAAATTCATCAGATCTTTGTGGAATTTTAGTTTCACCTAAAATTACACTAAGTAATCGAATCTATTCATAGTCAATTTTACTATGTTTAAATTGACGTTTTTATTACTATATTTAATCAATCATCTTTCGAGTCATGATTAATCAACAAACATGCGAATAGTTTATCAGACTATTCACAATAAATATTAAATCAATGTCAATCAATAATTGAAAGCAAGAAAAATAATCTTTTGAAAACAAATCAAATATATAAAAATATTGTTTGGCTCTATCATGATATTAGTCTAAAGAAATTTATTCAATAAAAACAAAATAAAACAGAAAAACAATGTTTGAAATCATAAAAATAAACTATAAGAAGGAATAAGAAATCTGAGTTCGGTTGACGATTCTCCTTTTGAATTCATCTTCTTCCACTCTCTCTAACCCTAAGATCCTTCTTCCAAGTTCCAAAGAAGATTGTTATTCGTTGATGTTCTTTGAGTTTTGTGTTTTATGATGTCTGTGTGAGAAATAAGCTGTCTTTTAAAGTTCTCTCGCATAAAGAAGATAATATATATATATATATATATATATATATATATATATATATATATATATATATATATATATATATATATATATATATATATATATATATATATATATATATATTGATTGTAAATCCCAAGCCTTTACGTGAATGCCATAAATTTCGAATTCAATATGAAACTATTTTTGTTAGGATTAATTATAATGTGTTCAGAGGAGGTTTGTTGGGTGCAATAATTATCTCAGCTTGGTAGAGTGATCGAACCGTGGTGCTTGAGTTGCTGTGCGGTTTAAAAGATTTGAGTTGCACCATTACCACTAGCTATAGTTTTTGGTAAAGCGGTAAGCACTCGGTCCTACAATTGGTATCAGAGCCAAGGTCACGGGTTCGATTCCCATTGATTGCAAGGAGTGTAAATTATTGGGAGGGAGATTGTTGGGTGCAATAATTGTCTCAGCTTGGTAGAGTGATCGAACCGTGGTACTTGAGTTGCTGTGCAGTTTAAAAGATTTGAGTTGCACCATTACCACTAGATATAGCTTTTGGTAAAGCGGTAAGCACTCGGTCCTACAAGATTGAATAATTACTTTTAAAATTTTCTCTAAAACACTTTCAAATAATGGGACCAATCTCGCTAGTGCTGGCTATACAAGAGCTGATTTTCTCAATACTTTATTTGTGCGAAAAATGATCTAATTGTTCTTATGAATATTATATACTCAGATATAGTGGATTAATAATATATATAACTACGATAAAGAAATGACATAGTTAATTTTATGAATGATCGGAGAATCAAGCTCCAACATCACCTCTTGTTTCAATTAGGAAATATTTCACTAGAAGATTTTTGTTTTATAATACTTTAGCTTATCCACTATCTAAGTTGAAACTTTTAGTATTCTAACAAATGGTTGAGACTCTAAATTTCAACAACCAATACGACATGAATGAAATAAAGTAATGAATCATTCAATTCAATCTGTCGAAACGCTCAAGTATTTCTTTACGCAGAAGGAGCTGAATATGCGTCAGAGGCGTTGGTTGGAGCTTGTGAAGGACTATGATTTTGACATTAGCTACCACCCGGGTAAAGCTAATGTAGTTGCGGATGTATTGAGTAGAAAAGTAGCAGTGATGGCTCATTTGACGATTCAGAGACCTCTTCAGACTGAGATGCAGAGGTTTGATCTAGAGACTTATCCTCGAGGTAGAGTTCCCCGTCTATCCACCTTGTCCATTCAGTCTTCCCTTCTGGACCGCATTGGCAGTGGTCAGTGAGCAGATGAGCAATTGGCAAAATGGAAGCAGAGAGATGAGGCCAAGGGCAGTGTCTTGTATTCAGTCAGTGATGGTATTGTGAGATACCGAGACAGGATATGAGTTCCTAGCAGTGATTCTATCCGAGCAGATATTCTATCAGAAGCCCACATGTCCCCGTACTCTATTCATCCAGGGAGTACGAAGATGTACTGAGAGCTGCAGTCGTTGTATTGGTGGCCAGGGATGAAAAAGGATATCAGACGATTTGTATCCGAGTGCCTGACTTGTCAGTTAGTGAAGGCCGAGCATCAGAGACCAGCAGGTTTGCTCAAGCCTCTCCCTATTCCCGAGTGGAAGTGGGAGAATGTTACCATGGACTTTGTGACCGGATTGCCGAGGTCAGCCAGAGGATCAAATGCCATCTAGGTGATTGTTGATCGTCTTACCAAATCAGCGCATTTCTTGCCTATTAAGACGACTTTCACCATGATTTAGTACACAGAGTTGTACATCCGAGAGATAGTCCGACTCCATGGTATTCCAGTTTCTATCGTGTCTGACAGAGATCCCAGATTCACTTCCTCGTTTTGGAAGAGTTTGCATTCGACTATGAGTACGAAGTTGCTGTTTAGCACAGCTTTCCATCCACAGACATATGGGCAGTCAGAGCGAGTCATTCAGATTTTGGAGGATCTTCTCCGTGCTTACGTCATTGATTTCTCTGGGAGTTGGGAGTCGAACTTACCATTGGTTGGGTTCACCTATAACAACTATCTTCCAGTCTTCTATTGGTATGGCTCCGTATGAAGCACTGTATGGCCGCAAGTGCAGATCTCCTGCTCATTGGGATGAAGTAGGAGAGAGAGCAGAGTTGGGTCCAGAGATTATTCAGCAGGCTGCAGATGTAGTAGTCAAGATCCGTGATAGGATGAGGACTGCTCAGAGTCGACAGAAGAGTTATGCCGATCAGCGGAGGAGAGATTTAGAGTTTGCAGTGGGCGATCATGTTTTTGTGAAGGTGGCACTTATGAAGGGTGTCATCCGATTTGGGAAGAAAGGGAAGCTCAGTCTGAGATTTATTGGACCATTTGAGATCCTCGACAGAGTTGGGACGCTAGCTTATCGTGTGGCTCTTCCGCCGAATCTGGCCGGAGTATACAACGTCTTCCACGTCTCTATGCTGAGGAAGTATATGGCGAATCCTTCGCATGTCTTGAACTTCGAGCTGTTGCAGCTTACTCCGAACCTATCTTATGAGGAGAGACCAGTGCAGATCTTAGACAGGCAGAGAAGCTTCGGAACAAGCTGGTTAGGCGAGTCAAAGTCAAATGGCTCAACCATTCAGAGGAGGAAGCTACGTGGGAGTCTGAGCCGGAGATGAGAGATTGTTACCCTGAGTTATTCGGTGAGTTTTAATTTCGAGGACGAAATTTCTTTTAAGGGGTGAAGGATTGTAGAACCCGTAACTTAGACTACGTATAAGCCATGTATAATTCTAGTATTTTAAATTATTTTATTTCATGAGTTTTAAATGATTTTCCTTGAGTTAATTATTTCATGCAGCAGTTTGATTTTTTTATCATTTCAGTTAATTCAGTGAGGCCGGACTGGAGTTGAAGTTTAGAGATAAAAGTTAAGATTCAGAAAACATTTCCAGAATTTAATTTAGCTAGCAAGTAAATTCATTTAAGTTAAAAAGAAGGTTTGAGGATTTAATTTAATTACTTAGGTGAGTAGAAAATAAATTTATTTAAGTTCCTTAATTAAGGGGTTAGTTCACTAAATTAATTAAAAGATAGGTGAGGCTTTTAAGGGTTATAAATTTAGTAAATAAGCAACATTTTCCCCTCCATTTAAATGGCAAAATTCGGCCGCCCTTAGTTGCTAGAACATTCTTTGCCAACACATCACCTTTGACCATTTCTTTGTATTTAATTAGTAGGATAATTCTTTGATTTTTGGAGCACCATTTAATTAATAATCAACCTTATCCTAGCCTTGTTGTGCATGGTAGAATCGGCCACACCTATCCTTAATCCCTCCAACCAATATTTGATATCAACAAAAATTCAAATTTCAAAATGAGGGAGACTTGGTCTTGATTTGTCCCTTATATTTTTCACCCATCTCCCTCACCCCCTATCCATTTCCCCATCTCCCTAATCTCAAAAATCAGAGCCATTTCAGAGTATAAAACCGTGGGTTGCTTAGCTAGACACAAGAGGAAAAAAATTCAGTAGCAAGCTAGGTAGCAAAGCGCTCCACTCCTCCGCGCCGGATCGTCTCGTTCTTTCGTTTTTCTTTCAAACGAAACTAGGCAGGCATATATTCTTCCTTGACTCTTCAATCAAGTCCTAATATCATTTATTTTCATTACATGATCATGTTTTGATAAGCAAAAACCGAAGGATGGCAAGAATTTTCAGAAAAACCACATGCAGATTTTCGACTTTCATAATGCAGTTTCACGGTTTGCTTTGTTTTGTGGATTTCAGGTATTGGCTCGATTCCAGGCTCCCAAGGCGACATATAGACATGTAATAGGACGCATTAGAACCATGATGGTTCATTCATTTAACCCCATGTACGCTGGAAGTCGAGAAGATGACAGCAACTTCCCTCTTGATCCATTTGAGTTTCGAAAGTTGTGTTTTCTATCCAAGGGTAGGGATCTGATCATGGCTGCCATAGGGGCCTATAGCCATGGTTAGATCACTTCCCTAGAATTTCTAAGACGTGACTAAGTCGCCCTTTTGGTGGCTTGGTCCTTGGTGAATCAGTTTTCAAATGAAACAACAAGAACCCTTCCTTTGTACAGCATGTGTGTTTCGAATTTTGGTGGATTGGTGTGGATCTTGTTTGGCCTATGGCCCCTAGCCATGGTTCATACAATACCCCAAGTTGTCTAGATCGTGCCATGGTCAATCGAATGGCCACTGGAATGACAAGAGACGGCAAATGGAACACAACACCACACACGCATGCAAGGTGTTCTCGGTTGGAGTTTTCAGGTGTTTGCTGAATGGTGCGAATTGTGGCTGTTCTAGGGCCCATAGCCATGGTTCAAATCATTCTTTGGATGTTAGTAAGGGTCCTCTGGTTGGTGGGACAAGCCCCAATGGCCTGTAGTCTTGAAAACGACACAAGGAAAGCAAGTGCGCAACTGCTGTAATTTTGACAACAAGTGTGCTGTTGTTCTCAGGCGTTGTTTGAGTTCTTGGTTGGATTTTAGCTCATGGCCTTGGACTGGAAAGTGCCTCATTGAGTTAGTAAGGTCATGTTTTTGACCGTTCATCATTCGGATCATTTTTGAGGTCGTACAAGAATTTACGGTGCGATGTGCCAAATTGACTCTCGAAAGAGCGTTTCATGTTTTGGCCTCCATTCACCTAAGATTTGACATGCATCATTTGAGGAGCATTAATTCATCATTTTAAGCGTATTTTAATCATGACTATATGATGTTTCAGTGTTGGCTCGGGTTGGTTTGGAGTCATGATTAAATACGAAGTCATTAGGCGCATTTGTCTCAGTTTTTGGATTTAATTGCATAGGTTGGTCAAGTAAAAGCTATTGCATATTTTTCATGACATATTTAGGTTGCAACGAGCCTGGGAGCGATCCAATCCATCAGTAAAATTATTACAGGATATTTAATTGTGGGAATTAATTATATTACGTGCAAAAATATTCATTTTGAGATTTATGCGATATTGCTTGTGGTCACTTTACTATCATGATTAAATCCGGTCCCCAGTTACCGGTCGGGTCACCAGTTACCGGTCAATTCAGTTGTTTCACCCAGTATACTATGGCAGTAGTCTGATTAGACGTAAATCCGGTCACCAGTTACCGGTCTGGTCCCCAGTATCGGTCAGCTCAGTTCAGTTCAGGGACCACTTTCGTAGACCATAATCTCACCAGAAAATTATTACAAGCTATTTCAGTACAGGGCTCCAAGGAGCAAACATTTTTACTATGATTTTCAGTTCAGTTATGCACGTATTATAATTGTTCATGACGAGTTATTTTCACGTATGCCTCATGACATGATATTTTTATCCCATACAAATTTTACTATAATATTTACTCGTTATTTACGATATATGCATGTTGAGTCTTTAGACTCACTAGAATTGATTGTTGTAGGTACTGATGATGTCGGGATTGAGGGCGGGGACCAGTGAGCTAGCTTGGGTCGGCAGTAGTGGCACCCGAGGACCTCAGTTTCAGTACTTGCCATTTTATTTTTGATGCTCAAATATTTTATCAGTTGTTGAATACTTTAACTTGTTATTATGGCAAGTAATAATTTCTTCCGCTGCTATTTTGAACGTTAAACATTTTATCAGTTTTTGGTATGAATGAGGCACTCCATTTATTTTAAAAGAAAAAAATTTTAAATTTCCCGCAAATTTTAAAAGTAAGGATTTTTAGGCCTTTATAGAACTTCTCAAGAAAAGCACTTCAGAATAGTGCTGAGCAAAAGGAAGATTAAATGCGTTCATTAAAGAACATTTAATGCTCATAAGACGACATCGACTCATCTGTTCAGAGAATCAGGTTAACGTTGCTATGTCCTTTCCGACCGTTAAGAAAACCGTGTATATTAACGGAAGAGTATGCTAGCAGAAATACACTCTCGATTTTACAACAGGATAATCACAGCTTGCTTGCATACTTAAAAAGATCTTCGAGCGCTCCTAAAAGATTATATACTTCTTCGCTCAATCAGCACACTTTTCATAGAAAATCATTTGATCATCTTAGGATAATTTTTGTGCTACTCACAACAAACCGTTTATTTTCATCAGTGACCTTTTGGCTATTTGATCTAGTCTTGTTATCCGGTGAACTGAGTGTTCTTAATTACCAGAAGTGTAAAGTGATCACTAAGAGTTCCAATACAGGCATTGTGATAAGTCTTGATTAGAGTGGGCTGTTGCAAATACGTAGTAAAGCCAAAATCTTTTAGTGGAATCCTTCCTGGGAAAGGAAGAAGGGGTGACGTAGGAGTATTCAATCTCCGAACATCAATAAAAATCTTGTGTTTTTACTTATGGCGAGCTCTTATCTTTTTAACCTGCAATTTGTTAAGTTTGCTAAAAGTGTTTGAACTGTCATTGGAAATTGTGAACCGTTTTCCGCACTCATCAGTGGTTCAAGTTTCCAACCGTTTGAGAAAGAATTTTCAACCGCCTAAAAACATTTGAAAAACTTATTTTAAATAAGAAAATTTGAAAGAGTTCATTCACCCCCCTCTAAACTCTTTTCCGATCCCAACATGTGGTATCAGAGCGGGGTTTTCTCAAACACTGACATCTTTTCTATCACTTATGACTTCTTTCAATAAAATCCCAATGTTCTCTAAAGAAGATTATGACGATTGAAAAATTCGCACGCAGGAACATTTAGCAGCCCAAGATGATGACATGTGGTATGTCATCACTGATGGGCGAATTAGAATTCTGAAGGTGAATACAGCTACTACAACAACTGAAGGTGCTCCTCAGATGGTTGAAAGCACAGATCTGAATGGACAGCTGAGGATAAAAAGAAGGCAAATTTGGACAACGTTGCGAATGACATCCTCTATAAGACTCTGGACAAGAATATGTTCACCAAAATCAAGACCTGCACCACTGCGAAAGAAATATGGGAAAAAATCACTCAACTATGCGAAGACAATGATCAGTGTAAGACTGAGCGCTTGTCGCTTTACCAAAAGCTATTGCTGGTGGTAATGGTGCAACTCAAATATTTTAAACCACACAGCAGCTCAAGCACCACAGTTCGATCGCTCTACCAAGCAAGGACAATTATTGCACCCAAAAATCTCCTCCCAATAATTGCACTCCTTGCAATCAATGAGAATCGAACACGTGACCTTGGATCTGATACCAATTGTAGGACCGAGCGCTTGCCGCTTTACCAAAAGCTATAGCTGGTGGTAATGGTGCAACTCAAATCTTTTAAACCGTACAACAGCTCAAGCACCACGTTTCGATCGCTGTACCAAGCAAGGACAATTATTGCACCCAACAATCAGACTAACGGAAACAAGTTGACTGTGGCTATCCAAAAGTTTGACAACGCAAAGATGAAGCCAGGAGAAACTCTTGCAAAATTTGATGAACGGTTCAGCAGTATCATCATCGAACTCACCTCACTCGGAAAAGATTATTCAAACAAAGAAATTTCTTTAAAGGTTATGCGAGCTCTTCCCAGAGAATGAGATGTAAAGACTATAGCAATGCAAGAATCAAAAGATCTAAACAAACTGGAACTTCATGATCTCTTCGCCGACCTAAAAGCGTATGAGTTCGAGCTAGGAATACGAACTGAAGAGGATCCATCCATATCGCAACAAACAAAGGCACTGCCAGCTACAATAGTAACTCTTCCGGTCGAAGAGTACTCAAGTACGGAATCAGCCAAGCAATTAAGCAATGAAACCATGTCTTTATTCAGTTAAAAAATTCAGTAAAATCATGGGTAAGAATCAATCACAGATGAATAAACCTCACTTCAACAAGGACCATACTGATGATGGTCAAGCTTGTTTTAACTGTGGAAAGAGAGGACACTTTATTTCAGAATGCAATAGGCCAAGAAAAGATGAAAAGAAATCAGGTGACAGAAGACGAGTTAAAGACAACAAAAGATTCATCAAAAAGAAGAGTCAGTGAGTCCTAGTTGCAGAAGAACACAAAGGCAAATGGGCTGAATCAGAATCTGAAAAATCTATTTCTAAAGAATCTTCAAGTGAAAGCGAATATGAGAAAGTTGAGTGTCTCATGGCCAAAGAAGATCAAGAATCTACTGATGAAATGGTATTTGACTTTAAATCTGATGAATTCACATGAGTAGATCTTGTCACCGCACTTCAAGACATGGTAGATGAGTTTAAGAGGCTATCACAGCAGTTCAATGAAGCCAAAACAGAAAAACAAAAATTGGAAAACAAGTTAACTCTCTCTAGTTGTTCGCAGCAAAAAGAGGTTAACGGTTTGAGAGTAAAATTAAGTCTGCTAACGGCTGAGAATGATGATCTGCAAAGATTGTTCCATGCTACTTTGAAAGAAAACAAACGGTTGATAAATACACTCAACACTTGGAACAAGTCATCTGTCTCTGTAGTGACCCGTTCCAGAATCACCTACTAATCAAAAACTAAGCATGCAATTAACCTAATTAACAATAATCAGAGATAACAGCGGAAATAGTCAACAAATGATAGCTATACAACCCAATCGAAGTCTAGAATAACTCAAAATAAAATATCCAATACAACCATATCGAATCAAAACAATACCGATAAACTAAACCAACCAGCTACTCAACGTCCTCCTCCTGCTCCTCCTGAGCTGTCCAACCTGAGGCCTGCCCCGTGGGAATGGGGTGTCCAAGAATAAACAAAACCGAGGACGTGAGCGATAAGAACGCCCAGTACAAAAGTATGAGTATACAAACCTATATGAAATGCACATGCTATGATATGATACCAGGGTAGTCAAGAAACAGGAATCACAAAGGATCTCAAAATGCTCAGTCTAGAGGCGCCAAGTGGATAGTGCCGCGCGGTCCAACCTCTGGGTCACTGCATCCACTACAAGACAGACGTGGACCTAAAATGTCCCGGACCACCGAAGCCCTCCCGACCCGTCGGCCACTGTGTACTCTCGGTGTCCATGCGTCCACAAGACAGGGCTGAGCGGCCCCAAGATATAGCTTATCTCGAAAGAGATACAGCTCAACAGTAAAGGCTATCTCGAAGGAGATACGGCTCAACATGATATGCAATATGCATCATAACTCGTGACATAATAGCATGCATCATATGACATATAACAATGCAGCAAATACTCATGCAACACATATATGAATGTATACTCAACCAGGATATCTCGGATAGTACTTTCGTACCTCTATCACAGCAAGCCTAGCCTTACGCAACACCGCTAATCAGGTCTAGCACAAGCCTACGCATCAAAAAGCATACTCAATCACTACTACCATGCTCGACTAGCAAAACCAGTACTCCCTAGTACTACCAAAGGTTTAGGGTTTACCTTCGTCCGTCGACAGCCCTTTGATGTCGATTGCCTTGAAACTCAGGCGCCGCTACGCTACTACTCCTGGCAGCTCTTGGCTATCGCTCGACCAACAACTAACCCTAGAAACCTTCCAAATCCTCTCAACTATGAGGCAAAACTCAAGAAATTGGCAAGTCAAAATGAGGAAATCCGAGCACTATTTATAGGCCATGTTCGGATCCTCCGAACAACACTTCGGAACGTCCGAACGCTACGTGTCCATTGGCTCTTGACAGCTCATGATCGGATCCTCCGATCATACACTTCGGACCGTCCGAACATGCACGTGTCCAGCTGCTCTTGACACCTCATGCTCGGATCCACCGAACCCACTTCGGACCTTCCGAACTCTTCGGTGCTTCCGAACCATCTTCGGTCCGTCCGATCATGACTCGGTCAAAATTACACCTTAAACCTTCTTAATCACCATTAATCCGTTAATTACCCAATTTGGAATTCGGGCTACTACAGTCTCTCTGAATAAGATGCAGGAAATGCAGAAGCCAGCCGAAGATATAACCGGGCTAGGTTATAGCATTAATGAATGCAGCACCTCAGGAGCACAAACTCAACCGCTACTAGAAAAAGGCAATTTAAAACCAATTAAATCTGTCAGATCTATTACGATATATGAATATGATAAACTTGAAGATCAAGGCACTCAGAACGTAAATCTTGAAAATAACAGAAGGCGATGTGGTTTAAGATACGTCGAAATTGAGATTGATAAAACCAACCGATCATGACTCAGACGCAGGCCTAATACAACTGTTCACAACGGCTCAGGTTGGGCCAGCGGAAAGTCAGGATCAACCGGAAATCATTCAAAAACTAGATCGAACCATTACTACAATAGCCGACTTGTTCAAAAGAGATACCAGTTGAATCACAATGACAGATGGTCTAAACAACATACTGGAAAGAAAAAGACACTGCATACACCACCTGATTATGCACATAACAGCTCTTTTATTAGGACTCATCATAAAAATCCTCCAGGATAATTCAAGTGTAGATCCCTAAGGGTCTAATAAGCTCAGGACCCGAATAGGAAAGGGTACCAATTTCTCTTTTCAATAATGTTAGGTATCTAAAAAGAAGAACTTGGAGGAATCAATCTGGTTTCTAGATAGTGGCTGCTCCAGGCACATGACTGGAAACAAAGATCTCCTGTCAGAAGTAATCATCTACAAAGGTCCAACAATCACCTTCGGTGACAATTCTAAAGGTAAAGTTGTTGGTAATGGTAAGATTATCCACGGCAAAATCATTATTATAAATATACTTCTTGTAGAAAATCTTTGTTATAATCTGATAAGTATAAGCCAACTATGTGACAGTAGTTACACCGTAGAATTTCAAATAATCATATGTACTGTCAAAATCGCTGCAGGTAATATCATGTTCACTGGTCATAGGGAGAAAAATAAATATAAAGTTAAATGGAATGATGACTGTCTTAGCGCACCTACTTGTTTTGTCGCCTTAAATGGAAATAAAAATTGGCTCTAGCATAAGCGACTCAATCATCTAAATTTCAAATCTATTGCTACTATCAGCAAACTCAAATCACTATCTGGATTGCCTAACATTGATTTTGCCAAAGATAGAATTTGCAACGCGTGTCAGTTAGGTAAACAAGTCCGGTCAACATTCAAGAGCAAAGGAAGAAACTCATCAGCAAGATGCATGGAACTTCTTCATATGGATTTGTTCGGACCAATACCCATAACAAGTTTAGGGGGAAAGAAATACACTCTCGTAGTAATTGATGATTTCTCCAGATTTACGAGGGTAATATTTCTACACTCCAGATACCAAACCGCTGATCAACTAATCAAACTGCTCAAAAGACTTCAAAACGAGAAAAGTGAAGCAGTTGACAGAATCAGGAGTGACAGAGGAAGGAAAAACCGCATGAATTATCATGGCATAAAACATGAATTATCAGCAGCAAGATCACCTCAACAAAACGGAGTAGCTGAAAGGAGAAACCGCACATTGAAGGAAGCAGCTAGAACAATGCTAGCCGAATCTGGTATCTCACAAAAGTTTTGGGCCGAAGCCATTAACACAACCTGTTGTGCTCAAAACCGGCCCATGATCAATAAAAATAATGAGAAAACTCCATATGAAATTTGGACCGGCAAGCAGCCAGAAGTTGGATACTTTCGCATCTTTGGTTGTAAGTGTTTCATTCACATCAATGGCAAAACACATCTCACCGCTTTTGATGTTAAAGCTGATAATGACAACTTAGGATATTCAGCAGTAAGCAAAGCATACAGACTATATAACCAAAGAACTCTCACTGTTGAAGAATCCATACACATTGTATTTGATGAATCATCTTTATGTCATGACAATATTAGTAAAAATATACATGATTTAATAAATAATCTTGATGAAACTAACCTTGAAGCAAGCAGTGATGATGTAGATCTGAGAAAAACAGGGGGAAACAAATAAAGAGAAAATCCAACCGCTCAAACTCAACAGGTGAACGAACCAGAGGATATCCAATAAACGTAGATGGAAGTAGCACTGGAGCAAGAAGAAGAAATCATTCAACCAACCGAGCCGAATCCATATGGACCATGTCTCCAGTGGAAAAAGAATCATCCACTTGAGCTGGTCATTGGTAACCCTACTTCTCTTCTTAGAACTAGAAATCAAATGATAAATGAAGTTATGCATACTGCATTTGTTTCTCATATAGAACCTAAGAAAATTGATGATGCATTACTTGACTCAAATTGGATAGAGTCCATGCAAGAAGAACTTAATCAGTTTGAAAGAAGTAGAGTTTGGCATCTAGTCCCTCAGCCTAGTAACACTCATGTGATTGGAACTAGATGGGTTTATCGAAACAAAATGAATGAAAACGGTTCAATCATAAGAAACAAAGCTCGACTAGTAGCTCAGAGTTATAGACAGGAGGAAGGAATTGATTTTGATGAATCATTTGCTCCTGTTGCCAGGTTAGAAGCTATCAGAATATTTCTGGCTTTTGCAGCATTTAAGGATTTCAAAGTATATCAAATGGATGTTAAATCTGCATTTTTGAATGGATTATTAAATGAGGTAGTTCATGTAGAACAACCACCTGCTTTATTAATCACACTTTTCCATGATTATGTTTACAAACTGGACAAAGCTTTGTATGGACTGAAGCAGGCACCGAGAGCATGGTATGACACATTAACCAAATTCTTGCTTGAGAATGGTTTCTCAATTGGAACGGTTGATAAAACATTGTTTACATTCTCAAAAAATGATCATCCATTGTTTGTACAAATATATGTGGACGGTATTATTTTTGGATCAACTAAACCTAAATTATGTGAGAGATTCTCTAAGATGATGTAGGAGCAATTTGAGATGAGCATGATGGGCGAATTAAATTACTTTTTAGGACTGCAAGTCAAGTAGTCCGAAAATGGTATATTTATCAATCAAGCCAAATACACTCGAGATATGCTAAAGAAATTTGGCATGGAAAATTGCTCTCAAACCTCAACCCCAATGAGCTCATCAATTAAACTGGATAAAGATGAAGGGGACAATCTTTGTGGACACAAAAATGTACAGAGGGTTAATAGGTTCTTTGCTATACTTGACTGCCAGCCGATCGGACATTATGTTTGCGGTTTGTTTATGTGCACGATTTCAAGCTAAACCTATGCAATCCCATTATATTGTTTCTAAACATATCCTAAAAATATATTAAAGGTACCACTAATGTGGGTCTTTGGTATCCCAAAGATTCATGTCTCAATCTTGTAGGGTACTTAAACGCAGATTATGCGGGGTGCAAAGTCGACAGAAAAAGTACAAGAGGTTCATGTTAGTTTTTAGGCAAACGGTTGATATCATGGCTCAGTAATAAACAAACATCAATTGCTACTTCAACCGCTGAAGCGGAATACCTTGCGGCTGGAAGTTTTTGTGCTCAGATGCTTTGGATACAATAAAAATTGAAAGATTATGGCATCCATGCTACTGAATCACCCATTTTTTGTGATAACACCAGCCCAATAGCAATCACATACAATCTAGTTATGCAGTCTCGGACAAAAAATATTGATATCAGACATCACTTCATCCGAGAACACGTCATGAAGAAAGAAATACGGCTTGAATATGTTCATACATATCATCAAAATGCCGATCTTCACAAAACCATTACCAGAGGCTAAGTTTTCTCGTTTTCGCAATATGCTTGGATTAATTGATTTATCTTAATGTATTTTAGTTCTTGTGTTTGTTCAGTTTGTATTGTAGGAAATAAACGAAAATATAAAGAGACAGTCAGTAATACAAAATAAAAATATTTCATTAAAAAAACAATCGGCATCTTACATCCCTAATTTCATCTTCTACCGCCCTCGACCAGTCGTGCAACCAAGAGGTCAGCTTACCGATGGAGGTACGTAAAAATTCATCTGAGGAAGCAATCTTCCTCAGAGTCCTCTGCTCTTTTAAGAGCATGAGGAGGTAAACGCCATCATCAGAGAAGACGTATGATGCATCAGCGACATAAATAAGTCGCTGATACTTCATCAGAAGTGTCATCTCCTTAGAGGTAGCACCTAGTCCTCTCTCAAGAGAGGAATGAAGCTCCTGGACCTCTGTCCAGACCGCCAGCGTCTTCTCAAAAACGCTATCTTCATAAGCAGCCTTGCGGGAAGCTATCATCGAGTCCATGAATTCTTTCACAAGATCTGGCTCACTTGAACTGCCTGCCTTCACCATCTTGATATACATTGTTTGTAACACTAACCCCTCTACATGTATTTATAGATGAAAGGGTCTCTCGCATATGGACAGACACTAGGAGTTAAAGAGGCTTTCTGTCTAAGCCATCGACAGTTCATTATACTGAATTAGTCTTTAATCCACATGTTTAGGGGGGAAAATGGTTAAGGCATTAATTAAATAGACTTCTCAACCTTTTCCTTCTAAATACATTACTCATGCGGTTCATCTTACTTGGGCACGAGAATTCCACGTCATCTCGTAAAAATTACGCAAACTTTTGGACTGCCTCTGATTGACGTGACAACTTTTACTTTTGAAATTTCAAATAAATTATTTTAACGCCGCTCAAACTTTTCAAAATTTACAAAAGTCTCTCCACTAACAGTCCTCCACGTGGACTGACTGGTGATCATCTGAACCGCACATACATATTCTACATTTGCAACCTCATTTTTTACCTTGCTATTAAAACTACATCACATTCTCATCTAACTTGCAGGTGCTGAATTCAAACCCTCTCGATATATCAAGAAAATGGTGGCTTCCATTGCTCAGAACACAATAGCTGTTAACTTCCCGTCTATATTCACCATGCCAAACAAATCAATGCAAGCCATGTTTCGCACAATAGAAAATTCCGGGCTTCGCTCCTTTCTGGGCTGCAGCTACAAATACTCAGACACACTACTGAAGGAATTCTTCGAGTCTGCGCACATGAAGAACTGCGAAATTATTATGTCGTCCAAAACAGAAAACTTATGTTCACACAGAAGATGTTTGCTGCATTGTTCAGCCTACCAACGGAAGGAGTAACTGATTTCTCTACACTGCCTAATAGAAATATTGATATCTGGCTTAGTGCTTTCTCAGACACAAACTCTCCAATTTCACATCCAAATTGTCAGAAACGAGACTTAAAGATTGAATACAGACTGCTAGCAGATATCGTCGCCAGAGGACTGCTTGCCAAAGCCGGTGCTTATGATAAAATCACTTTGGAGAAATTTCTGGTTATGGCCACTATCTCATCCAAATTGCAAGTTAATTGGTCTGACGTTCTCTTCAGAATATTGGTGGCCATGATCAAAAAAGAAAACCAATCACAAGAGTTTGATGTTCCAATCTGCCACATGCTGATCGACGCCGGGGTTCAACCGGTTGATATGATAGACGTTGGCAAAACTAAGCTCTTCAACTGGATATCGGTTGAAAAATTTATCCAAAAGAATCGACCGGCTGAGGAGATAGTGTCCATCAAGACTGAAACCGGGGAAGAGTTTGTTAAACAAAAGAAATCATCCACAACCGTTTCAACCGCCAAGGAAACCAAGAGAAAGCTGGTTCTAAAGACAAGCTCCGATGATGAGTCCAAAGATGACGTTCCAGTTGCTAAAGTTTTTAAGAAAAAGAGAACTGCACAACCAACAAAGATAAGATTGGTCAAACATCTTTCGGCTCCACTTGTTCCTGCCCCTATCCCTGCGATCTCAGTCACAAAACAAAAGGGGATTCGTATTGCTGAAAAAGAGATTGAATCCTCTTACTCTGGAGTTCCTATCATTCTCTCTTCAGATAAGGGAAAACAGGTGATGATTGAAAATCGATCTCTAAACAATGCAGTTCATACGGCCATAGTACTCGCAAGCGAGCGTGTAAATGAGGATGTCCAGAAAAAGATAAAAATGTTTGACAGATGGGTTAAATATCGAACTGGTGTAACATTTGATTCACTACTTGATACCGGCAAAATTAAAGCAGCTGCTAAGCTGGAGCGGTCCATTTTGGAATGGACAGAAACGGCTGATATTCAAACCGTTCTTCAACGACGAGACTTTCTGGAACTTCAAATGAAGGGAAGCACTCTCCGAATCATCATCTGGTTGAAAAGAAATAATTTGACCCTTTTTGTCCTACTGCCATGGATGATTTGGCAGCCATCTCTCAACTTGAGATGGAAGCATTGTCGCTGGCTATGAGAGTCGCTCAAATACGACAAGATCTTAATCTCCCAACTGTTACAGATCAAACAAAGTTAGACTCTCTGATGGACATTCATGAAGATCTGAGCTCCGAACAATGTCAAGTTCTCCCTACTGAAAGTGATTCCTCGTCCATTTCTCCCGGTACCATTACTAAACCTTATTCACTAGCACTTACCATGACAGCTCAACCGGGTGATGAAGAAACCACTATGCCTCTTTCTACAACAAAATCACGACAGAAGACCTTCCAGGTGCTGAAACACAGAGTCATCAGCTTACCACCGGCATTCCATCTGAGTCTCGAACAATATCTGCAATGGATCTGTAACGCCCCGAAAATTTTAAGGTCCATGTAAACCACATGCATACAATGATTAAATTCTCTTATATTTTGATTAAATGTTTTAATTGGATTAATTAATTATATTGTACATTATTGTATGTTTAAAATATATTCTTCTACATTGTTGCATTAAAATGTAATTTTTAAGGATATTCGAGCTGCGATCGAGGGACGGGGTTCGACCAGGTCTCGAGGGGGGCTCATGTTGGACGTGGGTCAGGGTCAGGAAGGGTCCTAGCCCTGGAGCGCAGCCTTGGAGGAGTCCCATGCGGCAGGGACTCCTTGCGCGGCAGTAGGGATGACAACAGCCAAGGGGTGGCTCGCTGCTGGGGCTTGGGTCAGTTAGGTGGTTCATCAAGGTCCTATAATGATGGGAAGGGGTCGGGCTAGGGGCTTGAGTTATGGTCTCGCTGGTGGCTCGAAGAAAGGAGGGAAATCGTGAGGGAGGAAACAAAACACGCGAGGCTGCTGGCTGTTCAGGTGGTTCGTGTGAAGGGTCCAGGGGCTGGGTTGGTCTGGGCATGGTCTGGGCGTGGTCCAGGGAGGGTTAGGGTGTGCTGGGCTCAGTAGTGGCTCAGCTGGTAGAGTCCTAGGATAACTAGGAGTCCTAGAGCAACTATGAAACTCACGCACACATGTACAGATTTTGGGTCAAGTTTCAGGAAGGTTTTGAGCGGGCCAGAAGCTGTTTTTCGGGCTGGGTTTGGTTAGTAGGGTCCCTAGGTGAGTTGGCTAGGTGTTGGCTCAAGGTGGCTCGGGCGTGGATCGAGTAAATTAGGAGATCGCTCGGTGCATTCGGTAGGGTGTCAAAACGAAAATTAAAAGGCTTAATATGAAATTTTGGGTCCACTAGGGTGGCTCATGACTTGGAAGGGCAGAATAAATACAAAAAATGCTAAGTTTAAAATTTTGGGTCAAAATAACGAGTTTTGGATTTAATTAGGATTTAATCGCCTCACGGAACGCTAATTAAC
Organism: Primulina eburnea; assembly: GCF_022965805.1. NCBI lineage: Eukaryota > Viridiplantae > Streptophyta > Magnoliopsida > Lamiales > Gesneriaceae > Primulina > Primulina eburnea. The sequence goes on from NC_133110.1 coordinate 27,428,880, forward strand.
GAGTTAATTAAAACGCATAGTTTTAGGCTTTATAAAATTATGAAAAATTAGGGTTATGCTTAAATAATTATTAGAAGTCTAATTTTTTAATTTGGGAATTTTATATTAAGGTTTGGTTTAATTCGGGATTAAAACGCATTAGTACGTCTTATTTGAAGATTAATTTAAAAGTTCTCGATTTAAGCTAAATAAAAATATGGGAAAATTTATATAGGCTTAAATAATTATTTGGGACATGTTAGTGTCAATGAAATTAAGAAAAAGTCAAAACGGTAAATTTTACGTCCAGGGGTAAAACATTCTTTTTTTACACTTAGAAAATTAGTAAAGGTCATGTCAGTGCCCTAAATGCTATTTTTATGATATTATGACTATTTTTAAATGTTTATGTGATGTTCTCGATTAAATTATGATTTTTAAATGACCATGGGGTTTTTATAAATTAAGGAAGACATTTAAAATACATGTTGCATGCTTGGTTTCAAAAACAAAAATGTTATGGTATGCATGATTTGTTTTTAAAGTGATGAGAACGTAAATGTTGAAGGAAGTGAAGTAATTGTGACTAATTCGTTAATGTTGGAGATGTCGTGAGGGTGATGGTCCCAGTGGGAGCCCGACGATCGTATTTTCACCATTACGAATATGTGGTAACGGTTTTGTGGTAACGGTAAGAATGGGAATATCATGAGGAAAAAAGGCCCCCGAAGGAACCTGTTTGTGGGAAAAGGCCCCAGAGGGAACCCCGATGATCGTATTTCTATTCGAATCATGATAGGCCATGGCTCAGTTGACCGGTAAGAGTGTTGCTGATGTTCCCGCCGCCCAGTACTGTGGTTTCTTGTAGATGGATCCATCGATTTTCATGTTCATGTCATGTCAGGAAAGTCACGATTAACGATCTGAATTCAAAAAAGGAAAAGGAAAAGGAAAAGGAAAATGTTTATGATCATGTTAAAGGTTTTATGTCATGTTGAGGAAAAAAGAAAAAGATTAAGGGTTATTTATGCATGTAATGAAGATGTTTATATTTAAAGTTTATGCATCATGAAGATATTACGAAAATGTTTATGTTTATGCAACTTCACGAAACGATATTTTAAGTACAAGTATTTTTCACTGTTATATGTCGTCTGTATTACGTATTATTCGTTATAAAGATTATGGTGTGTTGAGTCTTTAGACTCACTAGGTGTGATGGATGTAGGTGAGGTTGAGGGAAATCTTGACGGATGATATGACTGGATTGATGGCGCATACAACCCGAGTACCAGCACACCTACTTATTTCCGCACTTACGATTTATGAATCATGATTTATGATTTATGATTTTTAAGACTATTTATTTATGCTTTTGAGAGATTTTTGAGAGGTTTAGTATGTACTATTCTTTTCAAACTATTGCTTTTTAGGTTTGGTAAAACAGTAGAAGATTTCATTTCTATGGCTATTTCACTTGATTTTAAAATGCTATTGGGTTGATGTTTTATCTTAAAGGGTAAAATATTTTATAAAAATACTTTATAGTCATGGCCGAAAATTTAGAAAAAAAATTTATAGTTGATCCTTCAGCTGCTAAAACAGTTTCTGTTGATGAGGCGGAGAAATATTTGTCTGACTTTGATAAATCTGTCCCTTTTCAAGATCAAACAGTCATTTCACAGTCGATGCCACCAAGGATGATTCAACAGCTCCTTCAGAGCAGCTGTTGACATCCCCCAAGGAATTTCATACATCGCCAGCTCAGCCTGAAGCACCAACTGAAACCGGATCTAAAGCTCTGCCTCCACTGAGGATATTGATCAGATCATTGAGAATATTACAGCTGAACTACACATGAGCCAGAACCGTTACAAATTGCTGAAAAGATGCCCTCCTCTCAATTGGTCTCTCTCGAGCACAGCTTACTATCTGGAGAAGACAAACTTGAAGAACAGGTATTTCAAGAAGAACCTCTAGAAGAAGGCTGTCAACAACGGATTCTGGCAAGATTGATCACTATGGATCAATCAATTCTGGCTCTCCATCACAGACAATCTGATCTACAAGAGGCCTTTCAATCGATAAAGTCGGCTCTTTGCACTGATATTTCCTCCATAGAAACAAGTTTCTCTATCAAGCAAGCCAAACACAACTCTAAACATCTCAACATGTGTCTTGGTCTTTCGGAGCAAATGACTCGTCTGCAGACAAATCTAGAACAATGCCTCGATGCCCAAGGAGCTCAGCTTGCGGAAATTATTACTTTCCTCGTATACGGTGATGTGAAAAAGGGGGAAAGAGAGTGGCAAAAGGCTATTCAATAAGCAGAACTATCTGTAATGAAGGAATTACGTGAGTCAAGAGAAAACGAAGACAAAGATAAAGCTGGGGAACAAAGCTCAGGTCCAAAGAAGGGAAATTAATCATTTTTGAATATTGTGAGATGCTTTGAACATTGTAATTTCACTCACTCAATGAAATACAATTATTTTTCTTTTATATCTCCTTCAAAATTACTATGCTAAATAGTCTTCCAGCTGGGTTTTGTCATCACCAAAAAGGGGGAAATTGTTAAAGAAAATATTATTCCCAAGAATTTTGGCGTATGACAAAAACAAAACAGTTCTGCGGTTCATATGTGTGACATATATCAGTTCAACCATCCATCTCAAATGATGGAGTATTTTTCTAACCGGCCAAAACTCAAAGGAGTTTCAACCGTCTATCAGAACCAGATCATTTAAGAAGGACCACTTATTTCTCAAAGACATTCTCTGACCGGCTTAATGCCTTCAAAGTATTACACCATCTTGAAGTCAACATATATACATCTGCTCCAAGAATGATCTACATTTATGATCCTATCCCAAAGAAGAAAGACCAAGTATAGACTGCATGTTCTGATGCTAAATACAGTTACTATAAAAGAAAGTTCTCAAGAAAAGAACTTCAGAACAGTGCTGAGCAAAAGGAAGATTAAATGTGTTCATTAAAGAACATTTAATGCTCATAAATACGGCAGGGACTCATCTGTTCAGAGAATCAGGTTAATGTTGCTATGACCTTTCCGATCGTTAAGAAAATCTTGTATATTAACGGAAGAGTGTGCTAGCAGAAACACACCCTCAATTTTACAATAGGATAATCACACCTTTCTTGCATACTTAAAAAGATCTCTGAGCGCTCCTAAAAGATTATATACTTCTTCGCTCAATCAGGACACTTTTCACAGCAAATCATTTGATCATCTTAGGATCATTTTTGTGCTACTCACACCAAACCGTTTATTCTCATCAGTAACCTTTTGGTTATTTGATCTGGTCTTGTTATCTGGTGAACTGAGTGTTCTAAATTTCCAGAAGTGTAAAGTGATCACTAAGAGTTCCAATAAAGGCAGTGTGATAAGTCTTGATTGGAGTGGGCTGTTGCAAATACGTTGAAAAGCCAAAGTTTTTTAGTTGAATCCTTCCTGGAAAAAGAAGAAGGGGTGACGTAGGAGTATTCAATCTCCGAACATCCATAAAAATCTTGTGTTATTTACTTATCGCAAGCTCTTACCTTTTTAACCGCAATTTGTTAAGTTTGCTAAAAGTGTTTGAACTGTCATTGGAAATTGTGAACCGTTTTCCGCACTTATCAGTGGTTCAAGTTTCCAACTGTTTGAGAAAGAATTTTAAACCGCCTAAAAACGTTTGAAAAACTTATTTTAAATAAGAAATTTGAAAGAGTTTATTCACCCCCCCTCTAAACTATTTCCCGATCCCAAAATATTACCTCCATGTACTTGAACTTCTCCTGGGTAATCTTGTCGTATGCCCCTGCATTGGCTAAAACAGCTTTGACCACGATGTTGGCAAGGAATCTAAATTCCATCTTCATATCATGCTTCACCGCCAAAATAGATATAGGGCTACCAGCCAATGAGAACCCAGTGCTTTTCATTTGGAAGATCTGAAATTTTTTCCAAACCTATCGTCGGTAGTTCCAGAAGATCTCCAAAAAAATATCTAGGATATGATGTATTTGATCATTCGATAGAGTATATGATGCTCCCATGCTCCATAATTGCAGAGACAAAGAACTTATTGACAACATATAGATTGAAAGTGGAGCTGTAGGTGAGAAACTTCCTCAGGCCGGAAGCCTCGAGCATCTCCAGAACAGAAGAGCAAGCCTCATTCTTAATGGAGAGAATTTCTTCAAGATCGATGAAAAGACATGTCTTTTGGATCATCATATTTGAATCTGGTTAGAAAATCTGAGAAGAAGTGTGAGAAAAATTGAGAAGAAATACGTGAAATCACAGAGAATATTAAGAGAGTTAAATTCGCAGAAAGCTTTTTGAAATATGTGCGAGCGTAAAATTTTTAAAGAAAGAAGATAAGGCATATATGTGATTTCATGGGACAATCACAACAGTACATGTGTCAGTACAGTTGTAGATATTTGAATTTTGAAATTTTAAAATGGCAGATGAAACGACGCTGAAATAAAGCCGTGTAAAAACTGCCAGTAATTTTAATATGAAAATTTTCCCTCAAATAAATTTAAATATAATAATGAAGATATTTAAATGACAACATCGGATAAAATCACAGATTCCAAAAATCATTCAACCTTTTTAATGAAAAAACTTTTGTATCGACTAGAAAATTGTTTTTATCACAATTTATATGTTTTTACTTCATTATAATGTGATGAAATGTCAAGGATTATTCGCCCTGAATATATGCATTAAGATAGGTCTACCAAATCAAAAATATTTCTAAAATAAGAAAACTTAACATATTGTTTGGTGAGAATTTCCACTTCCTGTTAGTTGGTTGAGATGTATTCTAGTCAAATATTATTCTTTATGATATGATCCCATATAAAGTGATATCTAATATCAATGTGTTTTGTTCAGGAATGCATAACGGGATTGTATGTTATGGTAATAGCACTTGTGTTGTCTCAAAATATGGGAGCTTCATTCGACCGGATCCTATAATCTCTGAGTTGTTGTAGAATTCACAAGATTTGTGCACAACTTCCGGCTATGGGATTTTCTTCTTCAGCGGTTGAAGTGGCTATGAATGTCTGCTTCTTGCTGAACTAGGAGATCAGTCTATCACTAAGAAATTGATATGATTCACTGGTGCTCTTTTTTGTCAATTTTGAAACATATGTAGTCTGTATCAGAATATTCAATAAGATTAAAACTCGAGTATTTGGAATACCAAAGAACCACATTGATAGTTCTTTTAATTATTTAAGAATACGCTAAGTTGTAATATAATAAGATTGTTTGGGTCGAGTTTCTACATGATTTGAATCAGTCTACCAACCTTCGTTATTTGAGTTGTCATCATGCACTCGCACCTGGTTGTCACTAATTGATCGGAAAAAATCGTTTCATTCTCTTTGCGGATCTCAGAAACTGGTTGCATAATAAGCTCAATTTTCTCATTCAGTAAACACATAGATTTGATGTGAATTTCTAAAAACTTATTATATGTCTCTGTTTTATTAATCATCATATCCTCCAACAGGGTCACGATTTAATCCAAACATGCACTACACTCTTCTTAATGCTCAAATGATAGGTTCATGGAATTGGGAAAATAGAATTGGTCTGGAAGATATTCGTGACTCCAACTCTGAAGTGAAGGATCACGATGTTAGTGGTAGCCAAAATTTGACCTATCATTTGACAAGTACATCATATTTTCGTTATCTCTATTGAACAAGTGATGACCAGTTGTCAAAGCTCTATAATTTACTTAACTTCTTGTTGTCTAATCCAAACCAATATATAAAATTTGAATGAGTGTAGTTAAATAAATCATGGTACCGACATTTGTTTGCCAAATTTAATCTCCGCAAATAAAATAAAATAGTTCTGAGTATTGTTGGACAAAACTCGTGAATACTTGCCGATGATCCATCTCAAAATATTTCACAATAAATAAATAAAAATAAATTTATTAATTAAACAAAAGAAAGAAAAAATAATAATAAAGAAACGAAATAGCTGATTTTTTTTTTTAAATATAAGGTTTTAGACTCAAGCAAGCAATTTATTTTAATATTAAATAAATTAGTCTCCGACAATGACACAAAAAAACTTAACCGACGATTTCAGTTGAGAATAAATCTAGCTAGCAGACTATGTAGAATAATAATAAATAGATTATGAGTCCAAATATCGATCCTACATAGACCAATATTTAATTATTATAATTTTTATCACTTAAGCTAGACAAAATAAATAAATTCAAAAGAGATAAATTATTCATCTAAATAATTAAATAAGACAATTGCTATTTAATATGACAAATTCAATGATCGTGGAAGAATTCGAATTTAAATAAAGGACTGAGCACAAAATGGTCCCAAATTTTATTAAATTAACAGAAACTAAGTTACAGTTAATTATTAAATTTTTGCACAATCACGGTGAATTCTCTATTTTATTTATTAAATGATTTATCAAGTTAAAAAACCTATTAATCTAACAGTATAATTATTCCTAATTGAATTTATTTAGATATATGTGTATTAGATGTTGGAAATTTGAAGTTTGAATAAAAATTATGTCTCATGAATGTGAGAGTGTCTTTTGACTCTCCACATTCTTGAGTTAGTTGAAGAGTTTTGGCTCTTCATATTCTTGAGTTAATGGGAAGATTAATTGAGTTAATTAATCTTGCATGACTCTTGGTATGAATTTGAGGCCTTATAAATAGAGTGTTCATTTCCTCATTTTATGAACATGAAAATCTTTTCTCTTTCAAGTATTCTCTTGCATTTCATATAGTTATATTTTCATTTGGACTCCGTTAAATCTCGGTGATAAAGTAAAGGTACATTTTCAGTTCGTCGTAGTAGTGTCTCGTGCTAAGTCACTGCTGGTTGTTCCGTTGTATCCTGAGAAACAGACGTCCAAGACGATCCTTGAAGCACATACAGGAGGGGACAAATCTGTTTTAAGAACACTGTACTTCGTACAGGCCTTGGTTTGGTTTACTTCATTTATAGCGTTTCTCTAATGTTTTCTCTTCACTATATTGCTCGCTGGTTTTATTGACAAAAATATTTCTGTACTGTACCATTTGATATATTTTGCAACAAACTTGAAACAAATTACTCATTACGTGGTTTGTTTCAGATATGGCTACTGAAACCAGCGTGCAAAGGGAAACTGGTTATGTTGTCTGTAATGTGGCTCAAGTTGTCCCTCATGTTACCCCACATGCTTTGCGGTTGCTGTCCCAGCCAGTCACAGTTAAAAGCCTGAAAAGTTCACTGATGTGGACTTCAAAAGTTGGCAGCAGAAGATGATGTTCTACTTGATGATGCTGAACATGGCTAGATTTTTGTCTGAAGATGCTCCTAAACTCACAGAGGGTGAGGGATATGTTGATTCTGTTGGTGCTGTGGAGGCATGGAATCATTCTGATTTATTAGGCCGAAATTATGTACTAAACGGATCGGCCGATTCTCTCTACAATGTGTTTTGCGAAAAGAAATCGGCTAAAGAGCTTTGGGAATCCCTTGACAGAAAGTACAAAACCAAGGATGGCGGGGCCAAGAAGTTTCTTGTTGGCCACTTTCTGGACTTTAAAATGGTGGATTCAAAGCCGGTTATCAGCCAAGTTCAAGAACTCCAAATGATTCTTCACGAGATTCATGGTGAGGGTATGACTTTGAGTGAATCATTCCAAGTGGTTGCTATTGTTGAGAAGCTACCACCAGCTTGGAAGGATTTCAAAAACTACTTGAAGCACAAGCGAAAGGATATGAATGTTGAAGAGCTCATTGTTCGACTTTGCATCGAGGAAGACAAAAAGAGTTCGGAAAGACGTCTGTTTACTCCTGTTGCCGCTAAGGCAAATGTTGTCGAGCATGGTCAAAGCTCGAAAAAGAGAAACTTCTCTCCATCCAACAAAAAGTTGGACCTCAGACCCAAGGGAGGCGTTTCAAAGAAGAAGTTCTCTGGAAAATTCTATAACTTTGATGGCATGGGTCACAAGGCATTTGAATGTAAGAAGCCAAAGAGAAACCGAGAGATGAATATGGTGGAGAACATATCTCAAGAGGTTTCCAACATGAATCTATGTGATGTAATCTCTAAAATTAATCTGGTGGGTTCAAACCCAAGGGAGTGGTGGATCGACACTGGTGCCACTCGCCATATTTGCTCTGACAAGGATATGTTTGCTACTCTTGAGGAATCTATGAATGACGAAAAGCTATTCATGAGAAATTCCGCCACTTCTGATATCAAGGGTCAAGGAAAAGTTGTCCTTAAGAAGACATCTGGAAAAGAACTGACTTTAAACAATGTGCTTTATGTACTGGACATCCGTAAGAACTTGGTGTCCGGGTCGCTTCTTAACAAGCATGGTTTCCGCATTATCTTCGAGTCAGATAAGGTAGTTTTGTCGAAAAGTTGAATGTTTGTTGGCAAATGGTATGTTTGTAATGGTTTATTCAAACTCAATGTAATGGCTATTAAGCCTGTGATGAATAAAGTTAATGGTTTTGCTTACTTTTTTGAGTCTTCTTGTTTATGGCATGGTAGACTTGGACACGTTAATTACGATACAATTCGTAGACTAATTAACATGAAAAGCATTCCTGCATTCCAAATTGATAAACAACACAAATGTGAAACTGATAAGTGCAATTTATTGTACTTTTATTACTTGTTTTTAACTTGGAATTTTGTGATTCTTGAGCAGATTTTATGCGATTTGTTGTTATTTTTGTTATTGTAGTTTGGAAGCTTAGAATGAGAATTTGGAGTAATAAATTGATGAATTAGAAAGTGCAAAGGACAATTTTTGCCGAAGCAAGACCGCACCCGCGGTCTTGTCAGCACCGCACCCGCGGTCATGCACAGACAGAGTCCGGAAATTCTGAAACTTTGGTGTGCTGCGCATGGGAGTTGCTGACTTTGATGTTTTGCGTATAAGACTTGTCTAGGACTATAAAAGGCCTCTATTATTCATCATCTAGGTCATTGGGGGAGCAAAGGAAAGGAGTGGAGGCTACAAAGAAGAGATTGAAGATCAAGTTCATCCTTGGGAAAGTTTTTGCACACTTTTGGAGAAAAACTTCATTTGCACTCCAAATCTCTTGTTCTAAGTTCTTCTTTCTTTATTTTTACTCTTATTTGATATGTCTTGTTTAATATTCATGTTTTGTTGTGTTATTTTTATTATGAACTAATTTTTATTTCTAGAGGAATGATGGAACAAAACTAGAAACCATGTGTTGGGATTTATGATTTATGCTATATAAGTTTTCCTTATTGTTCATTTGTATTTTTCCAATCTTAATGCTTTCATTTTATTGGTCATATCTTGAATGATTCTTATGTTTATAATTTATCACTTGGAAAAGGAAATTTATAAACAAGAAAGGGAAAAATACATCGATAGTATTTATATAGTTCGGGAGGACATATATTGCTATTGAAGCCATTAAAAGATTTTAGTGCTTATTGTGTTATCTAATTATAGATTGTTGATGGGGACGTTACAATCTTTTGTTAGATAATTAGTATCTACTTAGCACTCGGGAGAGGGAGTAGATAATTTAGAATTCTTGGCTAATGTATAATGATAGGACTCGTTTTTACGTGTTTTTAGTGTTGGTTTTGAGTCGCATTCATGCATCATATTAGTTTGTTTAGTTTAATTTTGCATCTTTTTAGCATTATTTAGCATTTGACTGATCTCGTGTATTTTGTGGTGATTTTGTAGGAATTGAACCAAAAAGTGGGAGAAACTTTGGCATAATGTCGAAGAGGATTCGCTAGGGCGGTCAAAAGTGACCGCCCCAGCGAGCATTGTGGTCTGGCCGAGGATTTTTTGCGCGAGTGTCTCGCTAGGGCGGTCAAAAGTGACCGCCCCAGCGAAACCTGGGATATGATCGAGGAAGTTTATTCGAGGACCACTCGCTAGGGCGGTCAAAATATACCGCCATAGCGAGAAGCGAGATTGAGAAAGATTTGTTTCCAAATTTTGAGGGACTCTATCCTACACCTAAACCTAACACACGAGATCAGCCGCCGTTTTTTTCACACTTTATCAGACTTCTCATCATTTTTCTTGGAGAGGAGGCTAGGAGCAAAGGAGATTTCGAAGACCTCGAGATTTCCACGCGTCGTGGCCGTCACCCGTCGTCATCTTTAGTATTTTCATTATTCAGTATTTGATTTCTTACATTGATTGTGGTTTTTATCATGAATTTCAGTAGCTAAAACTCTAGATTTGTTGGGATTTGAGGGGATCCTACCCCGTACTCGGTGTTTAATATTGTTTCTCGACGTTTTTATTAGTGATTTGCTTATGCTATTGTTTTTTCTTGTTTCAAGCGAAGCCTAGCTTTACTTCTTTTGATTATTTCATGTTGTTAATGATTTCGATAGAATAATTAACAATACGATCAAATAGTATAAACCACGGATTTACAATTTTAGTAGATATACGGAATTGGGTACGTGTCGATAGTGATAGTTCACCCGGATGAAAGCTAGTGGATTCCATAGAATGTAATGCAATCTTGAACGGTTAAATATTTGAGGACACTTTAGTACTGCATGTTTTTTATTAGTATTAATATAGCTCGACAGAGTATATTAATTAGTCTAGGGAATTCCGTCGAATGCACGAGTAAAAATCGAGTGTAGTTAGTTAAACACGAGTGGTAGGTGAACTGATAATTTCCCAACAAATTCATTTCTCAATTGATTTAATCCAAATTAATCATTGCGTTCTTGAACACGTTTTCTTTGCATTTTAATTATTTTAATTGTTTAATTTACATTACTTTAATCATCAACTCAATTTATCATTGCTAAAAATTTTTACTTGAAAATAAAAATAGTGTAACGCAGTCCTTGTGGATCGATACTCGTATTCACTTACGTTTATTATAACTTGACTATCGTGCACTTGCGATATTTAAATCGAGCTTTCATTTATAAAATAAATTTTGGGACTATTCACTGTGCAAGTTTTGCTCGATCAAGTTTTTGGTGCCGTTGCCGGGGACTATTGATTCACAAATTTTTATTTTTCATTTAAATTCTTTAGTATTATTTATTTTATTGTTATTTGATACTCTCATTGTGTTGTAGTTTTTTCTTGTGGTGCATGCGAAGATCACTCGAGTGTAAGCTTGAGCCTTTTGACCCCGAGATCGAACGCACAGCTAGACGTCAACTACAGCAGCAAAGAGCGAAGGAAAGAATGGAAGGCGATCAACAAAGAGAGGAGCCAAGGCGTATACCGATGTTGGATTATGCACAGCCGTCTCTTGATGGAGCACGTCCAAGCATCGTTAGACCAGTCATCCGAGTCAATCAGTTTGAGATCAAGCCAGCTATCATTTAGATGATTCAGAACACTGTCCAATTTGGGAGAAGTGCACTTGACGACCCTAACTCTCATATAGCTGACTTTCTTGAAATTTGTGATACTTTTAAGTTTAATGGCGTGTCTGATGATGTTGTTCGTTTGCGTTTATTTCCATTTTCACTGAGAGATAAAGCTAAGTCGTGGTTAAACTGTTTTCCTGTAGGGTCTATTACTACATGGGAGGATATGGCAAAGGCATTCCTAATCAAGTACTTTCCTCCATCGAAGACTATGAAGCTTAGAGCCGACATTACTACTTTTGCCCAATATGAGCAAGAGTCACTTTACGAGGCATGGGAGCGCTACAAGGACTTGTTGAGGAGATGTCCACACCATGAGCTGCCTCTTGGGTTAGTTGTTCAAACTTTCTACTACGGTCTGCTTACTCCTAACCGTACTATGATAGATGTTGTTGCCTGTGGTAACTTACTGAGAAAGACGACGGAGGAAGGATATGAGTTATTGAAGGAGATGGCTGCTAGTAGCTATCATCCTCAGTCTGATAGGCAGAGACGAGGTGCTGGAGTTAATCAAGTTAATGATTTGTCGGCGGTCTCAGCATAGTTAGAGGCTTTGAATAGAAAGATTGATGGGATGAGCATGAGTGGGTCGGCTATGCGTCTGCAAGAAATTTTCTGTGATAAGTGTGGGGGTGAGCATGATGTGCAGGATTGCCAAGATGGCAATCCATTCTATGTTCCTGAGGGAGCACCGGTAAAACAAGTGGGATTCCAGAACCGTCCTAGAAATGACCCTTATTCGAACACATATAATCCGGGATGGAGGAATCACCCAAAATTTTCATGTGGAGGTAAAAACAACCAAAATCGGCAACAAAGAGGTCCACCATATGGGATGCACCAAGGATTCAAGCCAGAACCGCCTCGGGAGGAGAAGTCCAATTTAGAGCAAATGATGACTAAATTTATTTCTGCAACAAAGACGAGATTTTAGAATCAAGATGCATCCATAAAGGGGTTAGAAAATCAAATTGGACAATTGGCTAAGTTGATTGCTAATAGGGAGCAAGGAGCTTTGCCAAGCAACACGGAAACTAACCCAAGAGAACATGTGAAGGCTGTGGAATTGCGTAGTGGAAAAGCACTCGAGTCTAATGAGGAAAAGACCAAGCACGGTGAGGATGAGGTGGAAAATCGAGGAGGTAAGTCTTCTAACTCTACATCTACACCTATTGCACAGAATAAAATTGTTATCCCTCCACCTTTTCCTGCAGCAATGAAGAAAGCTAAATTAGATGCACAATTTGGTAAATTTCTTGAGATATTTAAAAAATTGCATATTAACATTCCTTTTGCTGATGCTTTATTGAATATGCCAAGTTATGCAAAATTCTTGAAAGATATCTTAGCAAATAAGCGGAATTTAGAAGATCATATGACGGTGAATTTGACCGAAAATTGCTCTGCTTTAGTTCAAAACAAGATGCCTCCTAAGCAAAAAAGATCCAGGGAGTTTCTATATACCTTGCATTATTGGTGACATTAATTTTCATAAAGCTCTATGTGATCTTGGTGCGAGTATTAATCTGATGCCTTTTTCTGTGTTTAGGAGACTGGGATTAGGCGAGCCCAAGCCAACTAAGATGTCGTTGCAGCTGGCTGACAGATCTGTCAAGTATCCATGTGGGATTATCGAAGATGTTCTGGTGAAAGTGGATAAGTTTATTTTTCCTGCAGACTTTGTGGTACTTGACATGGAGGAAGATATAGAGATGCCTTTAATCCTAGGGAGACCGTTTCTGGCTACAGGGAAAGCACTGATTGATGTTGAGGAGGGGAAATTGAGACTGAGAGTTGGAGAAGAAGAAATTATTTTTGATGTTTTCAATACTCTCAAGCACACAATGCACAATGATAGTCGCTTTCGTATTGATGTCTTGGATTCTCTTGTTTGTGATTTTGTGCAGGATGGATTGAAAGAACCATTGGAGGCCACTCTCACTACTGAAAAGCAGGAGGACGAGCTAGACGAGGAAAAGATGGAGATGGTAGCTCATTTGAATGCCATTCCACCTTGGAGAAAGCAAGTGAGGCTTAGACTAGAGGAATTGGGAGACAGAAAAGATTTAATGCCTCAAAAGTCAAGCCTAGAGGAGCCACCTACTTTGGAGCTCAAACCACTACCTCCACATCTCAAGTACGTATATTTAGGAGAAAATAATAAATTGCCTGTTATTATTTCCTCTTCTTTGACAGATGGTATGGAGAGTAAGCTCTTGGGAGTCCTCAAGGAGCATAAAGGGGCGTTCGCTTGGAAGGTTTCAGACATAAAAAGGATAAGTCCTTCGATCTGCATGCACAAAATTCTGATGGAAGATAAATACTCCCCTCTAGCACAACCACAAAGGAGACTCAATCCAAAGATGCAAGAGGTAGTAAAAGCTGAAACCATTAAACTTCTGGATGCAGGTATTATCTATCCTATCTCTGATAGTGCGTGGGTAAGCCCTGTACAATGTGTGCCTAAAAAGGGTGGGATTACTGTTATTACTAATGAAAAAAATGAGTTGATTCCCACTAGAACTGTTACGGGTTGGCGTGTGTGCATAGATTATAGGAAATTGAATGATGCAACCCGTAAAGATCACTTTCCCTTGCCATTTATCGATCAAATGATTGAACGATTAGCAGGTCATGAATTTATTGCTTTTTAGATGGATGTTCGGGATACAATCAAATCACAATTGCACCTGAGGACCAAGAGAAAACTACTTTCACTTGCCCTTATGGTACTTTTGCGTTTAGGCGTATGCCCTTTGGTTTATGCAATGCACCTGCAACATTTCAAAGATGCATGACCGCTATCTTTCATGACATGACTGAAAATTTCCTTGAAATCTTTATGGATGACTTATCTATTTTTGGCTCCTCATTTAATGAATGTTTAGAGAATTTGAACTTGGTGTTAGTTAGATGTGAGGAGAGCAATTTGGTGTTGAATTGGGAGAAGTGTCATTTTATGGTTCAAGAGGGGATTGTGCTAGGACACAAGGTATCGGAGAATGGAATTGAGGTTGACAAAGCCAAGGTGGAAGTAATCAAAAACTTACCCCCACCTTCATCAATAAAAGGAGTTAGAAGTTTCCTAGGGCATGCTGGTTTTTATAGGCGTTTCATTAAAGATTTTTCCAAAATTGCTAAACCTTTATCCTCTTTGTTGATGAAAGATGCTGAATTTAATTTTGATTCTACTTGTCTGCATGCATTCGAGATACTCAAGGAAAGCTTGGTGACAACACCTGTTCTGACTGTCCCTGATTGGGAGCTACCGTTTGAGGTGATGTGCAATGCTAGTGATACAGCTGTTGGTGCGGTGCTGGGTCAAAGGAAAAACAAGGTATTTCATACCATCTACTATGCAAGTAAGACTTTAAATGATGCTCAATTGAATTACGCTACTACTGAAAAGGAATTGCTTGCTATAGTATTTGTTTTCGACAAATTTCATTCGTACCTTGTTCTGTCTAAAGTAACTGTGTATAGATCATTCTGCCCTCAAATACTTGCTTGCTAAGAAAGATGCGAAACCTAGGTTAATTAGGTGGATTTTATTATTGCAAGAATTTGATCTCGAGATTCGAGATAAAAATGGTGTGGAAAATGTAGTTGCTGATCATCTATCCAGGCTTGAGCATGTTAGAATTAAGGGCAGTGACGATGATATAGATGACTGGTTTCCGGATGAACAATTGCTTGAGATGAAACTTTGTCCATGGTATGCAAATTTCGCTAACTTTCTTGTCACAGGCACACCTCCACCAAATCTATCGTTTCACCAACGAAAGAAATTCTTTTCTGACGTGAAATACTATTTTTGGGAGGAACCGTTTTTGTTTAAAATTTGTGCAGATTCCATGATAAGACGGTGTGTTGCGGAGGAAGAGTTTGATCGAATTCTCAACCATTGCCATGATCATGAAGTAGGTGGTCATTTCGGACCAATAAGGACGGCATCCAAGGTACTTGAAAGTGGCTTTTATTGGCCAACTCTCTTTAAAGATGATCGTTCTTATGTGCTACATTGTGATAAATGCCAGCGGACAGGTAACATCTCTAACCGTCACGAAATGCCTTTAAATAATATCATTGAGTGTGATGTTTTTGATGTGTGGGGGATAGACTTTATGGGACCGTTTCCTAGTTCTTTCACGAAAAAATACATCTTGGTTGCGGTGGATTATGTGTCTAAGTGGGTAGAAGCGGAAGCGTATGCCACTAATGATGCTCAAGTGGTCCTAAAATTTTTAAAGAAAAACATTTTTAACCGATTTGGAACACCACGAGCAATCATTAGTGATGGTGGCACGCATTTTTGCAACAAACTATTTGAAAAACTTTTGAGCAAATATGGTGTCACACATAAGATATCTACCCCCTATCACCCCCAGACGAGTGGTCAAGTGGAAGTGTCGAACCGAGAGATAAAACGAATTTTGGAGAAAGTGGTAGGTGTCAATAGGAAAGAGTGGTCGGTGAGGTTAGATGATGCTTTGTGGGCATATCGTACTGATTTTAAAACACCTATAGGCACTACACCATATAGGTTGCTTTTTGGTAAAGCATGTCATCTACCAATCGAATTAGAGCATAGAGCATATTGGGCGACCAAAGCACTAAACTTTGATTTTGCTCTTGCAGGTGAAAAACGATTGATGCAGTTGAATCAGTTAGATGAGTTTCGGGGAAGAGCTTATGATCTTGCACTATCTTACAAGGAACGCACCAAACGAGCCCATGACAAACACATTATAAGAAGGGAATTCAAAGTGGGTGAAGCGGTTTTGGTATACAATTCTCGCTTACGACTCTTTCCGGGCAAGCTAAAGTCAAAGTGGTCAGGACCATTCACTATAGCCAAGGTGTTCCCATCGAGTGCAGTGGTGTTGCATGATGGCAAGGAAGGGACATTTACTGTGAACGCTCAAAGATTGAAGCACTATATCGGTGGCACAATTGAGCCACAAATTGGAGTCACTCGGCTCCATGACAGTCATTGAGGACATGGGTGAAAAGTCGAGCTCTAGACTATAAATTGAGAACTACTTCTACTCCTTATATTGATTTTAATTATATTTTCTTTAGTTATTAATCGCATCATTTGCATTTAGGTAGTTGCATGGCATTGCATTCATCTTTTTAAAAAAAAAAAGAAGAAGAAAACGAGAATGTCTCGCTCGGGCGGTCAAAACCGACCGCCCCAGCGGGCACTCGCATTTTCAAAAACAGAGTCGCCGCAAACTCCTCGCTATGCGAGAGATATGTTTTTTTCTAAATAGATTTTAAGCCGAGAACTCCTCGCTAGGGTGGACACAATTGACCGCCCTAGCGAGTCGCGCAGATTTAAAAACCTTTCCTCTTCTCTTTTCTTATCCACTTCAAACCCTACCCCTTTCCTCTCCAAATTTCGGCGCCCCCTCCATCTTTTGTGCTAAATCCATTTTATTTGGTGATTTTTCAGGGCAAAGACTCCATCTTGGTCCATACCCTCCACAAGGAAGCACTTAGGCTACAAGATTTTCTTCTCCGGTCATCTTCCACAGATTCCGGTGAGCTTCTCCGGCGAGCTTCAACAATTTTCCGGCGGTTTGATACTTTGTGCACTCCAATCTCTACATGGCACCCAAAAGATCTAAGGTAACTCATGGTGCTTCTGGTTCTCGGTCTACTCCGTCTATGTTTGTGAATGATAATGCTAGGGAGAGATATGAAAATGCTAGACTACATAGGAAACCAATCCCTGAGCGAGGATTTAGCTCGTCTATTATCCATCATTTTGCGGAGTTCCAAGTAGCAGGAAGAGGGTGGACTGCCTTTGTGGCACAACCGAACGCAGCAGTGGTTCCGGTTGTGCGTGAATTTTATGCCAATGCTCCGGAGGGGAATGAGCACAAGGCATTTGTGAGGGGACATCTAGTCCCGTATGATTCCCATACGATCAATGACATGTTGGGTCTACCGCCGGTGGATGATTCGGTGTTTCAGGCGTAGGTGCTTAACCCGGATTATGATTTGATTATTCGCACACTCTGTTATCCGGGCACCACGTGGAAACAACCGGGGACGTATACGGTTTTTCTTGAAAATTTTTTGAAAGTGGACGCGGCATTGTGGTATGCGTTTTTGTCTAAGAGATTGATGCCGGTCGGTCATACGAGTGATGTGCAGCGTGAGCGGGCGGTTGTTCTTTATGCCATCTATACTGGGATGGTGATTGATGTGGGCAGGCTCATTTTCGGACAGCTTAACATGTGTATAAACAGCAGCAATTTGGCTTTTTACTTTCCGACGATAGTGACTGAGCTGTGTGCCCGAGCGGGGGTGATATTTGCAGATGATGATGAGTGGTTACCGCCGATGAGAGCCATTGATGAGGCTCTTTATAGAGCGAAGAGGGAGAAAAGACAGGCTGAGCTGGCCGAGGAGGTATTTTTCGATTATGGGGGAGCAGCTCAACCACCTCCGGCCTTAGGACATGCACCACCACCTCCGCAGCCACGCCGCCGTGCCATGCGAGATCGCATCGACGAATTGGGCGCTTGGGCCACTTATCAGACTGAGTACCAGGCCGTTAATCAAGCCCACATTCAGAACATCGAATACCTGGTGCAGGGGATCTCAACTCATTTGGGCATCGACACGTCCGGACGGCCACCTACACCAGCATACCCGCCACCCTTCCAGTTTCAATACCATTATCCTATGCCCCCAGCGGCTGAAGAGGGAGTCCCACCGCCTGAGAATGAGGAGGAGGACGATTTCTGATTAGGGGAGTTTACTGTTTCCCCTTTCTTTTTGTTTTGCATATTCTATCTTTGCATTTACATTCATGAGTTTTTTTATGTTTTTAGTGTTTGTTTCGTTTTGTGCACTGAGGTCATTGCACAACTCTAGTATGAGGGGGGTAGATTGTTATGTTTGCTTAGTTAATTGGTTTTAAATTGTTGCATTTCTTTTATTTGTTGTCGTTTATGGTGAGAAGACATAGTGTATGAGCCAATGATGATGTTGAATTGATAGTATACAAAAGTATTGATTGGGTCACCTCATGAATGGTACTCTTGATTTTTAAAGCATGAATTTTGGCGTAAAGTTGAACTTTTTGAGCACATATGTGTGGGGACTAGAATTTTGTAGGAATAATGGTGAAATTTGAAGGTTTTGTGTGGTTAACTTGAAATGCATCATTTATGAGTTGATTTAGCATGTAAACCCGTGAAAATAAGTCACTAATTGGGACCTTGAATGAGAACATGTGATTTGCCTTGAACTTTACATATACCCCTTTTTCAATGCACTGAATTAAAATATCATACTCCTAACCAGCTGTAATCCAAAGTATATATTCTTAGCCTAGGGAGTACACGTGTGAAAATTGTGCATAAAAAAAAATATATCGAAAAAGAAAAAATTGGTGGAGATGTAAGGTGAGGGGGAGCCGAAATAAAAGGAATGAAATTCTATTCCTGGGCTAAAAGTTGGAGATGTAAGGAGACGAGGAAAGTCAGACAAAAAGTCTTGACGATTGCACAATGAAAATGATCGGTGTACTCCCGACTGTTAGCCACTTGAGCTTATTTTCCTTCTTTTCGACACCCTTCTCTGCACTTAAGAATCGAATAAAGTTCAAATTATGGTTAGTGATAAATGGACACGGAGGTGCATGCTAGTGAGACTTGTATTGCAATGTTAATTGAGTGACTCGCATGATTTGATGATTGATCTATTTGAAGTACGAATGACTAGACCCATCATGACACACACACACACGTTCAAATTAGTGGCAAGATTTATGTGTAGATGAGAATGAGTATCCGTTTGTGATTTGACTTAAATTATGATTTGTATATGGGAAAGTTCACTGAGGCATGAGCATAACAATTGTTAACTCACCATTGACATTTACTTGTGTTGGTTATTTCTTGTTTGAGTATTTTGTGTTTGTTGTGTTTGTTTAGAATCTCGTGCTTTAACCTATTTTGCTCGAGGGCGAGCAAAAGGTTAGTATGAGGGGGTTGATAGGACTCGTTTTTACGTATTTTTAGTGTTGGTTTTGAGTCGCATTCATGCATCATATTAGTTTGTTTAGTTTAATTTTGCATCTTTTTAGCATTATTTAGCATTTGACTGATCTCGTGTATTTTGTGGTGATTTTGTAGGAATTGAACTAAAAAGTGGGAGAAACTTTGGCATAATGTCGAAGAGGATTCGCTAGGGCGGTCAAAAGTGACCGCCCCAGCGAGCATTGTGGTCTGACCGAGGATTTTTTGCGCGAGTGTCTCGCTAGGGTGGTCAAAAGTGACCGCCCCAGCGAAACCTGGGATATGATCGAGGAAGTTTATTCGAGGACCACTCGCTAGGGCGGTCAAAATATACCGCCCTAGCGAGAAGCGAGATTGAGAAAGATTTGTTTCCAAATTTTGAGGGACTCTATCCTACACCTAAACCTAACACACGAGATCAGCCGCCGTTTTTTTCACATTTTATCAGACTTTTCATCATTTTTTTTGGAGAGGAGGCTAGGAGCAAAGGAGATTTCGAAGACCTCGAGATTTCCACGCGTCGTGGCCGTCACCCGTCGTCATCTTTAGTATTTTCATTATTCAGTATTTGATTTCTTACATTGATTGTGGTTTTTATCATGAATTTCAGTAGCTAAAACTCTAGATTTGTTGGGATTTGAGGGGATCCTACCCCGTACTCGGTGTTTAATATTGTTTCTCGACGTTTTTATTAGTGATTTGCTTATGCTATTGTTCTTTCTTGTTTCAAGCGAAGCCTAGCTAACTTATTTTGATTATTTCATGTTGTTAATGATTTCGATAGAATAATTAACAATACGATCAAATAGTATAAACCACGGTTTTACAATTTTAGTAGATATACGGAATTAGGTACGTGTCTATAGTGATAGTTCACCCGGATGAAAGCTAGTGGATTCCATAGAATGTAATGCAATCTTGAACTGTTAAATATTTGAGGACACTTGAGTACTGCATGTTTTTGATTAGTAATAATATAGCTCGACAGAGTATATTAATTAGTCTAGGGAATTCCGTCGAATGCACGAGTAAAAGTCGAGTGTAGTTAGTTAAACACGAGTGGTAGGTGAACTGATAATTTCCCAACAAATTCATTTCTCAATTGATTTAATCCAAATTAATCATTGCGTTCTTGAACACGTTTTCTTTGCATTTTAATTATTTTAATTGTTTAATTTACATTAGTTTAATCATCAACTCAATTTATCCTTGCTAAAGAAATTTTACTTGAAAATAAAAATAGTGCAACGCAGTCCTTGTGGATCGATACTCGTATTCACTTACGTTTATTATAACTTGACTATCGTGCACTTGTGATATTTAAATCGAGCTTTCATTTATAAAATAAATTTTGAGACTATTCACTGTGCAAGTTTTGCTCGATCATATAATAAGGACATTTATAATATAGCTACACAAAATAACACATGGTGGATAGTTGCGTGAAATAGGACCTCTAGATCTTTTATTCCATAGTTATTTGTTATAAAAAGTTTGGTGTTATAATATAATTAAATTTATTTTCAATCTAGTTATTGGTGAAAACAAATCTGTCAATTGATTTTTCTAAATAAAATTGAGACTATTTTAATTGCAAGCATTAATATACATTTAAATACATACTCCTCGTGGGATCGACACTTGTACTCAAAAATACATTTTATTACAAACTTGACGTTATGCACTTGCAAGCAATTAAGAAAACATGCAACAGAAACTTGTGTTGAGGCAAAACTAACAAGATCATCTTTTCGAACTATTGAAAGAAATAGTGAACCACTTGATCTAATTCACAGTGATATATGTGATCTAAAAGGATGCAAACTCGCGGTGGAAATAAATAATTCATCATTTTTGTTAACAATAGCACAACATTTTTTTATGTGTATCTCCTCAAAGTAAGGATGGAGCTATTGACAAATTTGTCCTATATAAGAGTGAAGTTGAAAACCAACTTAGCAAGAAAATTAAGGTGCTAAGAAGTGATTGTGGAGGTGAATATGAATCACATTTGCTGAGTTTTGTGCTCAACACGGTATCAAACATGAAAAAACTGCACCTTATTCTCCTCAGGAAAATGGCATTGCAGAGAGGAAGAATCGCACCTTGAAAGAAATGATGAATGCGTTGTTATTAAGTCCAAGTTTACCACAGAACTTGTGAGGGGAAGCTATTCTAACAATAAATTACCTTAAGGTGCGAAAGAAGCAAAATAAAAGTCCATACGAGTTATGGAAAGATAGAAATCCTTCCTACCAATACTTGCGAGTGTGAGGGTGTCTTGCCAAGGTATTAGTATATATCCACTCTAAATAAAGTAAAGATAGGACCAAAAACTATTGATTGCATTTGCATTGGATATGCTCAAAACAATAGCGCATATCGTTTTCTTGTAAATGAATCTCAAATACCTGATATTCATAAGAATACGATAATGGAATCATGAAATGCTTCGTTCTTTGAACACATGTTTCGATACAAATCTAAGGTACGATATTTGCAAAATCACCCGATCAAGCATATGATTTGCTTGAACAGATTACCATTAACAGCTATAAGTGGCCGTCTGAGAGATCTGGAGTAAAGAAGCAAGCTGGAATTTATGCCATAGATCCTATTACATCACTCACCGCTTAAGTTTCAGCTTTAACAACTCAAATTGCAGCAATGAATAAGGCTAGTACATCAGAGGTTGAAAATGAATCGGTTGTTACTGAAGAACCACATATTCCTGATGAGGCTCATTATATCAACAATAGGAATTTTGGTGGCTACGGAGGATATCGAGGTAACCCTCCCCCTAACACTTATCATCCTGGTTTGAGAAATCATGAAAATTTTTCATATGCCAATAATAAGAATGTGTTGAATCCTCCACCGGGGTTCAATACATCAAAGGGGGATGGAAAACCTTCACTTGAGGATTTAGTTGGGACATTTTTTGTTGAATCTAGTAAAAGGATGGCTAGGACTGAATCTCGTCTTGATGGCATGGAAACTCACATGGGAAATATGGGAGCCACAATGAAATCATTGGAGACACAGATTGGTCAATTGGCTAATGCATTGAGAGATCAAAATAAAGGTCAATTCCCAAGTAACACTGAAGTGAATCCAAAGGAGCAATGCAAAGCTGTAACTTTGAGAAGTGGAAGAGAACTTGAGGTTAAAAATTCCAAAGAGAAGGATGAAAATGAGATAACTGTTGAAGAAGTTGAAACCGAGGGATCCAAAGCTGAAGTTGAAGTTGAACAACCTCCGGTGTTTAAGCCAATTCTTCCATATCCGCAGAGGTTCAAAAAGAAGAAATTGGATGATCAATTTGCTAAATTTTTGGAGATTTTCAAGAAGATTCACATCAACATTCCATTTGCTGATGCTTTAGAGCAAATGCCAAACTATGCAAAGTTCATCAAAGATGTGATGTCAAAGAAGAGGAAGTTGCATGAGTTCGAGACAGTTAAGTTGACCGAAGAGTGTAGCGCCATACTCCAAAGGAAACTACCACAGAAACTCAAAGATCCAGGGAGTTTTACTATTCCTTGTGTTATTGGTGGTTCTAGAATCAATAAAGCTTTATGTGATTTAGGTGCCAGTATTAATTTAATGCCTTTTTCTATTACAGGACTTTGGAGCTTGGCGAGGTGAAGCCTAGCACTATTACCCTGCAGCTGGCGGACAGATCACTTATATATCCACGGGGAATAGTGGAGGATGTTCTGGTAAAGGTAGACAAATTTATATTTCCTGCTGATTTTGTCATTCTAGATATGGAAGAAGATCAGGAGACTCCGCTTATCTTTGGAAGGCCTTCCTTGGCCACCGAAAAAGCTTTGATTGATGTGCACAAGGGCGAGCTCACATTGAGAGTTGGTGGAGAAGAAGTCATGTTCAACATCTACAACACAATCAAAGAACCAAATGAGGTAAGTACTTGTAATAGTATTGATGTAATTGAATCATGTGTATCTCATGTTGGTGCAGGTAGGATGACGAAAGATTCCTGAGAGAGATGTTTGTTGGAATCGACGTCTGCACTGGATGAAAATGATTGGGATATGCAAGATGAGATACTAGCTCTCAATACACTACCTAAAGAAAAGAGTGATGTGCATCATGTAGAGCTACTTGAAGATGCAAGTAAAGAGGTACCAAAAGCATCTCCTGAATTGAAGGAATTGCCAAGTCACCTTTTTTATGCATTTTTAGGTGAAAATTCGACATATCCGGTAATCATCTCTTCTTTTCTTACTTGCACTGAAAAAGAGAAATTGTTGAGAGTGTCGAGAGAATTTAAATCTGCTTTGGATGGACAATTGCTGATATAAAGGGGATTAGCCCTACTGTTTGTATGCATAAAATTTTGATGCAGGAGACATATTCACCTTATGTTGATCATCAGAGAAGACTTAATCCAACAATGAAAGAAGTTGTGAGGGCTGAGGTATTAAAATTGTTAAATGATGGTGTTATTTATGCTATATCTGATAGCTCGTGGGTTTCACCAGTACAAGTAGTGTCTAAGAAAGGGGGAATAACTGTAGTGAGAAATGAGAATAATGAATTGATTTCAACTCATCCAGTGACTGGTTGGCGAGTATATGCATAGACTACAGGAAATTGAATGATGCTACTAGGAAAGATCACTTACCTCTTCCCTTTATCGACCAGATGCTTGATAGTGTGGGTGGTTATCATTATTATTGCTTTCTAGATGGTTATTCAGGTTACAATCAGATTGTCATAGCACCGGAGGATCAGGAGAAGACTACCTTCACTTGCCCCTACGGTACATTTGCTTTCAGGAGAATGCCATTTGGTCTGTGCAATGCACCTGCTACTTTTCAGAGGTGTATGATGGCCATATTTTCTGACATGGTCGAGGAAATAATGGAGGTTTTTATGGATGATATCTCTGTATTTGGTTCATCTTTCGATCACTGTTTGCAAAATCTAATGCTTGTTTTGCAGAGATGTCAGGCGAAAATTTTAGTTTTGAATTGGGAAAAATGTCACTTCATGGTTCCAGAAGGTATTGTGCTTGGGCATATAATTTCGGCTAAAGGAATAGAAGTTGACAGAGCTAAAGTTGTGGCAATTGAAAATCTCCCACCACCGAAGAATGTGAAAGAGATCAGAAGTTTCTTGGGACATGCCGGGTTCTATCGTCGTTATATCAAAGATTTCTCTAAAATTACTAGACCTTTATGTAATTTGTTAGAGAAAGATTCGACATTTATTTTTTATGATGATTGTTTGCAGGCATTTAACAAGATCAAGAAAGCACTGATTTCTGCTCCCATTATGATAGTGCCTGATTGGAAGGAGCCATTTGATCTCATGTGCGATGCTAGCGACTATGCTGTGGGAGCAGCATTGGGACAGAGGCGAGACAAGATGTTCAAGGCTATATACTATGCAAGTCGTACACTTAATGCAGCCCAACAGAACTATACAACTACTGAGAAAGAGATGCTAGCAGTGGTGTTTGCATTTGACAAGTTCAGAACATATCTTAATGGCACCAAGGTAACTGTTTTCACTGACCATGCAGCTCTTCGTTACTTGTTTGCCAAAAAGGATGCCAAGCCCAGGTTGATACGATGGATACTTCTACTTCAAGAATTTGACTTTGAAGTAAAAGACAAGAAAGGTTGTGAAAACCAGGTGGCAGATCACTTGTCACGACTAGAGCTGGAAGAAAGAACTGACGGTGGAGTTATCAATGAGTCGTTCCCAGACAAACAACTGTTTGAGGTAAGTTCTAAACTCCCTTGGTTTGCTGATATAGCTAACTTCTTGTCTTGTGGTACTCTTCCTCCAGATCTGAACCACCATCAGAAAAAGAAGTTCTTCCATGATATCAAAATTTTCTTCTGGGATGATCCTTGTGTGTATAAGAGATGAGCTGACCAAGTGATTAGGAGATGTGTTGATGGCGAAGATGCAAACAAAATTCTGGAACAATGTCATTCATCACCTTATGGTGGACATTTTGGAGCAACACGAACAACAGCTAAGGTATTGCAATCAGGTTTTTTCTGGCCTACTTTGTTTAAGGATAGCTATACCTTAGTGAAATCATGTGATAGGTGTCAAAGGTTAGGAAACATTTCTAGGCATCACGAATTGCCACTGACAAATATTTTGGAAGTGGAACTTTTTGATGTCTGGGGCATAGATTTCATGGGACCTTTTCCTCCTTCTTTTGGTCAATCTTATATATTATTAGTTGTAGATTATGTTTCGAAATGGGTGGAAGCAATCGCCACCAGTACTAATGATGCTCATGTTGTAGTTAAGTTTATGCACAAGAACATCTTCACCAGATTTGGAACACCAAGAGCCATCATAAGTGACAAAGGTACGCACTTTTGCAATAAAATTTTTAACTCACTGATGGCTAAATACAATGTGAAGCACAGAGTGGCATTAGCATATCATCCTCACTCGAACGGACAAGCTGAAATATCCAACCGGGAAATCAAGCAAATATTAGAAAAGACTGTCAATACAAACCGGAAGGATTGGGCTATAAAGTTGGATGATGCACTGTGGGCTTATAGAACCGCATTCAAGACGCCTATTGGGATGTCTCCCTATAGGTTGGTTTTTGGTAAAGCCTGTCACTTGCCGCTGGAATTGGAGCATCGAGCATTTTGGGCAGTTAAGAAGTTAAACTTTGATTTGAAAGAATCTGGCAATGGCAGAAAACTACAGTTAAATGAAATGGAGGAGTTCCGCAATGATGCATACGAAAATGCCAAGATTTATAAAGAACATACCAAAAAGTGGCACGATAAACTCATTGTACGAAAGGAGCTAAAACCAGGACAACAAGTACTCTTGTTCAACTCCCGCCTGAAGTTGTTTCCTGGTAAATTGAAATCGCGTTGGTCAGGTCCATTTTTGGTGGAGACAGTGTACCCCCATGGGGCGATTGAGCTAAAATGCAATGATGGGAGGACTTTCAAGGTGAACGGGCAGCGAGTTAAGCCATACTATGGAAATGAAGTAAGGCACCTTGACAACATTCCCTTGGGCGGATCAACTTGATATAGACTGATGGTAGTCGGGCTGAAGACGTTAAACCAAGCGCTTATTGGGAGGCAACCCAAATTTTTGTTTCTCTTTTGCTTTTTGATTTCTGTTTTGATTTTATTTTTGTATCATGATTATTATTGGTTGTGTATTTTTAATATAGTGTGTGCTTATATCTTCCCAAATTTAATGAATCCCAATTGTTTCTTTTTTGTGGGGACCCGGGCTCTAATTCTTTTTCTTGGGATTAAATGGATTGTTATTAAAAACGTGGGTCAATTTTTCGCTTTTTACCTTAAATCTAATGTAAACAAACGAGCATGAGTTCTTTATTTAAATACAACATACAAACATCAAATACATGTATTATTCTGTATGTCCTCACCTAACCAGTAATACAATACATAACCAAAAGACAACTACTGGTCCATCTGCTAGGCCCGAGATCTCCACGCTAACACGATCATCTCTGTCTCGACCCAGATCCTGCCCCACCTGTTGTTATGCACACATACAGACATAACAACAGCCGGAAAACCGGTGAGAACAAATCCCAGTATAAACATGTAAACATGCAATAAAACCATCTAAAACATGAAACATGCTGATATGAATGTCATTCATATATAATCATGAAATGCGAGCCTAATCATGTCTAGATGCGACTCGACTAAAACTCTAGGGATCCCGTTGTGAATAAGACGTCGCTGGCTGTCACCTACCCTACCAATCGAGGTGCTGTACGTCTTATTCCTAGATTTCGGCCTGATCTGTATCCACGTCTACAATAGGGGCGGTGATCTTCCCCTAAGCTGAGATATCGCCGAACATCTAGAAGTCTGCCTGATCTCCAGACTGTCCTATCTTAATGCATGAATACAAAATCTGTAAACAAGCATAATCATCTAATGCAATGTAACATGATCTGTAAACAAAGCATAATAAGAATTGAATACAAGTTCTATAAACAATTCTATAATAATAATACCTATATCAAGATATAAACAATAAAACTCGTATGTGGTTTTGGTTGGGAAACTCAAATGTGATCTCATTTGAGTCGTGATTCCCCAAAACAAAACATGTATTATACCTTTCGTCGTAGAATTGCTGTTACAGTCGTGAAGATGAATCTGCAATAGAATGTCTAACACTTTCTAGGAAATGTTTCTTTAACACTTACTAATCAAATGAAATCTCGCGTCTCTATTTATAGACAATGATCGGAGGATCCGATCCACTTCGGACGCTCCGATCTGACACACTTCGGACGCTCCGAACTCACTTCGGACGTTCCGAATCCTGCATGTCTTCCACGTCTCTAGCCAACTGTCTCGGATGATCCGAACTACGATCGGTCGATCCGAACTCTGCATGCCATCCATGTGTCCAGCCACCTGGCTCGGACGCTCCGAACGCCGAACGGACGATCCGAACGCATCGGACGATCCGATCCTGGTTCGGTCCTTCCGGTCTCACCGAAATATAATAATCCAACATTCTCGATATCGGTCAATCTAATCTCAATAGATATCATTTCTTATTTCTTATGGTTATGTACAATCTTCACAACATATCTATGAATTCGTACATGTCAATCATTGCTCTGGGCATTACATTTCTCCCCCTCTAAGACAGAAGTTCGTCCTCGAACTGAAGTAACCATACAAAGTATCTAAGACAGTTTGATAATCTAAAACTGAATACATACTCATATCATATAAATAACTCGGGGTGTTTCTGCCTCATGTTTTCTTCCGTTTCCCACGTCGCTTCCTCAATGCCATGTCGACTCCACTGAATTTTCACAAGTGGAATGGTCTTCGTTCTGAGCTGTTTGTCCTTTCGATCAAGAATCTGTATCGGTCGTTCTATATAGCTCAAGGTTTGATCAAGTTCAGCTTCGTTCGGTTGAATAACATGAGAAACATCTGGCATATATCTGCGTAACATTGATACATGAAATACGTCATGTATTCCGGATAAAGAAGGAGGAAGAGCAAGTCGATAAGCTCGATCGCCAATCTTTTCAAGAATCTCGTACGGACCAATGTATCGAGGAGATAGCTTCCCACGTTTGCCAAATCGCACAACGCCTCTAAAAGGAGAAATTTTCAAGAATACCCTATCTCCTACCTCAAATACTAACGGTCTACGTCTGATATTGGCGTACTTTGCTTGCCTATCCTGTGCTGTCTTCATTCTTTTCTGAATAACCTTTACCTTCTCAGTCATGTCACGAATCATATCTGGCCCAAGTTCTGGTACTTCTGAAACATCATCCCAATATAGCGGAGATCTGCACCTCTTGCCATACAAAGCTTCAAACGGTGCCATTTCAATGCTCGTCTGATAGCTATTATTGTACGAGAATTCGCAAAGAGGTAGGGAATCTTGCCAACTAATGCCAAAATCTAGCACGACGGCTCTCAACATATCCTCTAATGTCTGGATAGTCCGTTCTGACTGTCCGTCTGTCTGAGGATGGTAAGCAGTGCTAAGGTGTAAGGTCGTACCTAACGCCTGCTGTAAACTGTGCCAGAAGTGTGAAGTGAATCGTGGATCACGATCTGATACGATAGACTTCGGCACTCCATGCAATCTGACTACCTCACGAATATAAATCTCCGCCATCTGATCCTGTCTATACGTCATTCTATAAGGGATGAAACAAGCAGATTTGGTCAATCTGTCAATAATGACCCAAATCGCATCGCAACCTCTGGATGATCGAGGTAACTTCGTCACGAAATCCATGGAAATGTGGTCCCATTTCCATTCTGGAATGGATAAACTCTGAAGTAAACCCCCCGGCTTCTTCCTCTCGGCCTTCACCTGTTGGCAGTTCAAGCATTTAGACACAAATTCGGCAATGTCTGACTTCATTTGTTTCCACCAGAATTGGGTCTTCAAGTCATTGTACATCTTCCTGCCACCATGATGAATGCTGAACCGACTACAATGTGCCTCTGTCAGAATCTGCTGCCTCAAATCTGCAACATCTGGCACAACTAGACGGTTATTCACGTACAACACATGATCTCGTACCTGATATTCTGATACATGCCCTGATCTGACCATTTGGATTGATCTTTGCACATTCTGATCAGTTTTTTGTGCTTCCTTAATCCTCATAATCAAATTGGGCTCAACTTGGATCGTAAAGAGTCGTAGTGGCTTACTATCTGTATCAAATTCTAATCCAGACATACAGCAATTTTCAACTAACTTGTTAACACCTATCGTCGATAAGGACAATGAACATACCTTACGACTCAAGGCATCTGCTGCTGCATTTGACTTACCTGGATAATATTTGATTTCACAGTCAAAGTCTTTCAGAAGATCTAGCCATCTACGTTGCCTCATATTCAATTCTGATTGAGAAAATAGGTACTTTAAGCTCTTGTGATCGGAAAAGATCTCAAATTTCTCGCCATAGAGATAATGACGCCAAATCTTTAATGCAAACACGATAGCCGCCAATTCAAGATCATGAATGGGGTATCGAACTTCATGTGGCTTCAATTGTCTCGAGGCGTATGCGATCACATGACCTCGCTGCATAAGAACACATCCCAAACCTCTATGAGAAGCATCACAATATACAACAAAATCACCTGTACCTGAAGGTATCGTCAATACTGGAGCACTGGTCAGCCTTTTCTTCAATTCAACAAAGCTAGACTCACACTCCTCTGACCAAACAAATGGTGCATTCTTTTGTGTTAATTGAGTTATTGGTTTTGCAATACTGGAGAAATCTTTGATAAATCTTCTGTAGTATCCGGCTAAGCCCATGAAACTGCGTATTTCTGGTACAGAAGTCGGTCTCGACCAACTAATCACAGCTTCCACTTTACTCGGATTAACAGAAATACCATCTCCAGAAATGATATGTCCTAAGAAGACAACTCTATTCAACCAAAACTCACACTTTGACAATTTAGCATACAGTCGCTCGTTTCTCAACGTCTGCAAAACAATTCTGAGATGCTCTGCATGCTCATTTCTGTTCTTCGAATACACCAAAATGTCATCAATGAAGACAATCACAAATTCATCTAGATATCTCTGAAACACTTGGTTCATCAAGCCCATAAATACCGCAGGAGCATTTGTTAAACCAAAAGGCATGACAATAAATTCGTAATGTCCATACCTGGTTCGAAACGCTGTCTTTGGTATGTCTATATCTCGAACTCTGAGCTGATGATAACCAGAACGTAAATCAATCTTAGAATAGACCGAGGATCCCTGCAACTGATCAAATAGGTCATCGATCCTAGGCAAAGGATATTTATTCTTGATCGTTGCCTTGTTCAACTGCCGGTAATCGATACACAACCGCATCGACCCATCTTTCTTTCGCACGAACAGCACCGGAGCGCCCCAAGGAGATACACTAGGTCTGATATATCCCTTGGCTAGAAGATCTTCTAATTGTGCTTTCAATTCTTTGAGTTCGATGGGTGCCATCCTATATGGAGCTCTCGAAATAGGTACGGTACCTGGCGCAAGTTCAATGCTGAAATCTACCTCACGAACCGGAGGTAATCCTGGGATATCATCTGGAAAAATATCTGGAAATTCCCGTACTACTGGCAGATCTGCCAATGCCGGGCTCGACTTCTGCATATCTACAGCATAAACAAAGAAACCATCCGCTCCTTTCTGTAACAGTCTGTTCATAGTAAGAGCCGAAATCAAGGGAATCCGAGATCTGGAACCCTTCCCGTAGAATTTCCACTCGTCTGTCATCTCGGGTCTGAATCTGACAATCTTGTGGAAACAATCCACGGTGGCTCTGTACTTCGTTAGCATGTCAATACCGACTATACAATCAAAATCAGCTAGACCCAACACTATACAATCTAGGTCAATCTCATGCCCCTCAAACTGTAGAATGCAATGTCTAACCGTAGTTACAGATATTAATCCACTTCCCAACGGAGAATTAATAGACACAACGTCTAACAAAGACTCAACAGGCAATGAATGCAACAATGCAAATCGTTCTGAGATGAATGTATGCGATGCACCTGTATCTATCAAGATATAAGCAGGATAACCATAAAGGAGACAGTTACCTGCTATAACATCATCTGGTGCATCTTGTGCTTGCTCCTCTGTCAACGCAAACACTTGGGCCTGTTGCCTCGGAGGTTGAGTCACAGTCTGACTACCTCGGCCTCTGGGTGGAGTCGGTGCTGGTGGAGGCTGAAAAGAGTGAACCGACGATGCCTGCCGCTCAAACTGAGGTACTGAACCGGATGCTCTTCCACTCTGGCCTTGCTGTACACCTCTCTGTGGACAGACTTTGGCAAAATGCCCCGGTTGCCTACAAATGTTGCATCGGCCTGTAACTCCTTGGCACTGTTCAGTCGCATGCCTACCTCCACAATTATTGCAATATACACCTGAAGTCCTTGAACTTTGATCAAAACCAGTCTGTCTTGATCCGCTGGAGCTGGATGAACTGCTCCCAGGTCGCTTAAACTGCTTCCCCTTCGCCTTCAACTGTTCTTTGCGTCCACTACCACTACTACCACTTTCGAATCGAGGAGGAGGAACTTGGGATGGAGGTAGTGGCGGTCTCGGACTCGGTGCAACATACGGAGCACTCCGTTGTCTAAGCAATCCTGCTTCAGCTCCTTTGGCACGATTCAATGCATCCGAGAAGTTATCGGGTCTCCCAGTATTGACCAACGTAAAGATATCTGGATTCAGGCCATTTATAAACTGATCCGCCATGGCCTCGTCATTTCCTGAAACATGGGGTGCAAAACGAAGCAAAGAAGAGAATTTAGCAACGTACTCCTCAATGTTCAATGGCCCTTGCCTCAGGTTTGCGAATTCAGCGCCTTTATCTTTACGGTAGGATACAGGGAAGAATCGCTGATAAAACTCGGTCTTGAATACCTTCCAAGAAATTTCGGTACCCCGCTGCTCTAAAGCTCTCCTAATGTTCAACCACCAATTCTTTGCTATATCTTGCAATTGATGGCCAATTAGCTTGATCCTCTTCTCATCACTGTACTCCAACGAGTCGAATAGCATCTCAATATCTTCAAGCCAACTTTCGCACTCGATGGCATTCTCGGTACCTTTTAAAGTGGGAGGTCGAAAGGATTGGAATCGCTTCAGCAACGTCTCCATAGGGGTCGCCGTAACATCCATAGGATCTCCGGATGTACTCCCCTGCTCTGGCGCTGCTGGTCGTAGAGGTACAGCTGCTCTTCTAGGAGGCATATCTAATAATCCAACTGATTAGTAAACAAGATATACAACTGTCTCAGCCATCATCTAGTCAGTTACCTCTGATCTAGAATCGGTTCTGATTCAATCAATCACATGCTGAAATTAATCAAATACCAAACAACATGTAATAAGAAAGCAATAATCATGCTAGCACATCATCAAGCAAGGAAGAAGACTCGATCTACCCCGCTCATTCTATCCTATTTCAGTCTAACGGAACTATCGGCTCTGATACCACCTGTTGTGGGGACCCGGGCTCTAATTCTTTTTCTTGGGATTAAATGGATTGTTATTAAAAACGTGGGTCAATTTTTCGCTTTTTACCTTAAATCTAATGTAAACAAACGAGCATGAGTTCTTTATTTAAATACAACATACAAACATCAAATACATGTATTATTCTGTATGTCCTCACCTAACCAGTAATACAATACATAACCAAAAGACAACTACTGGTCCATCTGCTAGGCCCGAGATCTCCACGCTAACACGATCATCTCTGTCTCGACCCAGATCCTGCCCCACCTGTTGTTATGCACACATACAGACATAACAACAGCCGGAAAACCGGTGAGAACAAATCCCAGTATAAACATGTAAACATGCAATAAAACCATCTAAAACATGAAACATGCTGATATGAATGTCATTCATATATAATCATGAAATGCGAGCCTAATCATGTCTAGATGCGACTCGACTAAAACTCTAGGGATCCCGTTGTGAATAAGACGTCGCTGGCTGTCACCTACCCTACCAATCGAGGTGCTGTACGTCTTATTCCTAGATTTCGGCCTGATCTGTATCCACGTCTACAATAGGGGCGGTGATCTTCCCCTAAGCTGAGATATCGCCGAACATCTAGAAGTCTGCCTGATCTCCAGACTGTCCTATCTTAATGAATGAATACAAAATCTGTAAACAAGCATAATCATCTAATGCAATGTAACATGATCTGTAAACAAAGCATAATAAGAATTGAATACAAGTTCTATAAACAATTCTATAATAATAATACCTATATCAAGATATAAACAATAAAACTCGTATGTGGTTTTGGTTGGGAAACTCAAATGTGATCTCATTTGAGTCGTGATTCCCCAAAACAAAACATGTATTATACCTTTCGTCGTAGAATTGCTGTTACAGTCGTGAAGATGAATCTGCAATAGAATGTCTAACACTTTCTAGGAAATGTTTCTTTAACACTTACTAATCAAATGAAATCTCGCGTCTCTATTTATAGACAATGATCGGAAGATCCGATCCACTTCGGACGCTCCGATCTGACACACTTCGGACGCTCCGAACTCACTTCGGACGTTCCGAATCCTGCATGTCTTCCACGTCTCTAGCCAACTGTCTCGGATGATCCGAACTACGATCGGTCGATCCGAACTCTGCATGCCATCCATGTGTCCAGCCACCTGGCTCGGACGCTCCGAACGCCGAACGGACGATCCGAACGCATCGGACGATCCGATCCTGGTTCGGTCCTTCCGGTCTCACCGAAATATAATAATCCAACATTCTCAATATCGGTCAATCTAATCTCAATAGATATCATTTCTTATTTCTTATGGTTATGTACAATCTTCACAACATATCTATGAATTCGTACATGTCAATCATTGCTCTGGGCATTACACTTTTCAGGACTGAAAATTTGAGAAGAAAATAATTTTGACGAAACAGGAGTGCACCCGCGGTCTCATGTGCACCGCACCCGCGCTTGTGGTGCATTCAAAATACAAGAAAATTCGAAGCAAGAGCGCACCCGCGGCCTCATGGACACCGCACCCGCGCTACGTGTGTCGAAGCAACACCGCACCCGCGGTGCTACCTGTACCGCACCCGCGGTGCTACCTGTACCGCACCCGCGGTCTTGAAATGTTGAATAATGCAAGAAATGCCGAAACACCACCGCACCCGCGGTACGAGCACTCCGCACCCGCGGTCGTTCAATATCGCATTATGATAGAAATCCCGAAGACATACTGTGAGGCCCGGGGCCGAAGAGGGTGGGGGGTGATCGCCGGTGCCATCAGTTGCACGGACAATGAGCGGCTCCTGGCAGGCTTCTAGGTGGAGGGAACATGAATGAACCGTTCTTACACCGGAAGGAGAGGGATTCCGAGACTGTTC
Source organism: Primulina eburnea (assembly GCF_022965805.1). Classification (NCBI taxonomy): domain Eukaryota; kingdom Viridiplantae; phylum Streptophyta; class Magnoliopsida; order Lamiales; family Gesneriaceae; genus Primulina; species Primulina eburnea. The sequence continues at coordinate 27,463,779 of NC_133110.1, forward strand.
AATGTAATGGACTGTACAGTTGAAGAGGGCTTAAAAGATTTGATTGGTACTACTCATATCACGAAGGTGCATCTTCTTTTCGGTAGTTCATCACATAAGAACTCCAAAGTTAAGCGTGCTTGACTTGGGGCAATTTTGGGATGGGTGGCCTCCTGGGAAGTTTCCCAGGGTGCGTGTGAGTGAGGACATAAGCACGCTGGAAAGACCCGTCTTGATACAGTGAGGACAGTCGTCGAATCTGGGGCGTTACAAGTGGTATCAGAGCCGACCTCTCCGAGTACGGTGTGGTTCGAGGACGAACCAAGCGGAAGCTGGTGGGCATGTGAGGCCCGGGGCCGAAGAGGGCGGGGAGTGATCGCCGGTGCCATCAGTTGCACGGACAATGAGCGGCTCCTGGCAGGCTTCTAGGTTGAGGGAACATGAATGAACCGTTCTTACACCGGAAGGAGAGGGATTCCGAGACTGTTCAATGTAATGGACTGTACAGTTGAAGAGGTCTTAAAAGATTTGATTGGTACTACTCATATCACGAAGGTGCATCTTCTTTTCGGTAGCTCATCACATAAGAACTCCAAAGTTAAGCGTGCTTGACTTGGGGCAATTTTGGGATGGGTGGCCTCCTGGGAAGTTTCCCAGGGTGCGTGTGAGTGAGGACATAAGCACGCTGGAAAGACCCGTCTTGATACAGTGAGGACAGTCGTCGAATCTGGGGCGTTACACAAATACTCCTTGGCATTGCTCAGTGGGATGTCTCCCTCCGCAAGTGCTGCAATAAACTCCAGTATAACTCTGGTTCGAACTACCGAAGCTAGAAGAACTGTTTTTAACTTCTTGAATTGTCTTCCTCTGTCTTTCATGTAGTCTTTCTTTTCACTACTGCTACTACCAGTCTCAAATCCGAAAGGTAGTTGCTGTGGTCTCGATGCTGGAGGCATAAACGAAGCTCCTTTCTGTCTCATCAGACTGGCTTCGGCTCTCTTAGCTCTACTTAAAGCATTAGCAAAATTATAGGGTCGGCCTGTGTTTACCAGTGTCAATATCTCCGGATTCAATCCCTTAACAAACTGATCAGTCACAACTTCATCATTCTCAGCCACGTGAGGAGCAAAACATAGCAAGGTAAAAAAATTGAGCAACATATTCTTCAATCTTTAGCTGACCCTGTTTCAAATTTTCAAATTCTGCCCTCTTATCTTCTCGGTACGAACCTGGGAAAAACCTTCGATAAAATTCCACTTTGAAGATTTCCCACATAATCACTGTACCATGCTGTTCTAAGGCTTCTTTCGTTGCAATCCACCAGCTCTTTGCGACTTCCTGTAATTGGTGTCCCATCAATTTAACTCTACGTTCATCTGGGTACTCAAGTGAATCAAACAATATTTCTATATCATCTATCCAGCTCTCACAATCAACAGTCGTTTCAGTACCCCTCAGAATCGGCGATGTCAATGACTGAAACCTCTTCAACTGCAATTCCATCGGAATTTCTGACACATCTATCTGATAACCCAAAGTATTTCCTCATTCTAGAATTCTTCGAGGAGGTATATCTGATGATTACAAGAGTTAGCAATCACATGAGACAAATTCGTCTCAGTCCCTTTCTGATCAGCTTACCTCTAATCAAGAATTGGTTCTGATTCATTTTCAAATAATACACATTACCAAATCAACTCAGATATTCAGGTTACATGTATCTTCAAAAACAGTAAACACATATTGCAATATTAGCATAACAATGTAATTCAACATTATAATAAATCACATGCTAGCAATCACATGCAAGGAAAGAAAACTCATTCTACCCCGCTCACTAGCTTCTATCTCAGTCTCAAGAACCTACAGTGCTAGACCTATTGCTCTGATACCACCTGCTGTGGTGACCCAGATTCTAATCCATGTCTTAATCATTATTATTGTCAAATATAAAAATTAAGAAGAGTGGGACTAAATTTTTTTTATTTTTAAAATATAAATTTTTGAAACGTAATAGTAATCTATTTGATATACATAACAATATCAAAGTACAAGTCATGTACTACAAGTCTCTATCACATCTAGATTCAACGACTATACATCTAGTGCTGAATCCTATCCTGCTTCTGGGCCCGGATCTCCACGCTATCTATAATCTCTCATCCTCTTCCTGATCCTGATCATGTCCCACCTGTTGTCAAGCACACATACAAACAAGACAACAGCCGGATAACTCCGTTGAGAATTACATTCTCAGTATAAACCATGTATACATGCATTTCATATAAACAAATATAACAGCATGAAACAAATATTCACAACATATATCAAAATCACAACATGAATCAATATAAACTCTGAATCACACTCTGTGATTCTTAGACTCTGACTCGACTCATCTTAATCTAGGGATCCCGATCTGAATAAGAACATACACCCACCTACACTCCCGATCGGGGTGGTGGTATGTTCTTATTCACGGACTTTGACCCTTTCCATATCGAACATCAGTAATAGAAGAAACTCCAATTCTATTCACTTCAATATGACCAAACATCCGGTGTCTTGACCTATCCTTCACAGACTTTGGTACTTTCGCCAAATCACTATCCCATGACAATGCGCAATATGCCTGTGACGATTCCATCACTATCAGGCACTCCTGTCATGAGATCAATCGTCTACAACTAGGCGCATCCGCCTATGACTCAATACATAAATCAATAGATCACAGATATCAAACTCATTCAATTTCAAATATCAATGCAATAACGTAAAGTATGTGATTTTGGGAAACTCCAGTCAAGTCAACTCGAGTTGTGCAATCCCGCATCCACATCAATTTATACCTTTCTCTTCTCGGTCTGACGAAGTCAAATCTGTCCATACTCAATCTGAAATAACAATATCGAATAGACTATGTCAATATACAGCTCAATTCAAGGCATGTTCTGATCAATACGCAAATCAAGACATAATCTGATCACTACCAATATACTGGTGTTTCGACGGCATAATAATATAGTTTCAGTAATCCCGTCAATCTCAATATCATAGATATAATAACACGACTCACAATCAATACAGTACAACCCATAATCTCAACAATAACAGATCATAATCTCAAATCTGTACAATCTCGCAATACCGTCAATACAATATCAGTATATACGAATCAACAACTCATCTGATCCAAGTCTGAATAATATCAATATACTTAGCGATACAGTATCAATCAAATATCAATCCCAACATCTCATGATCAATAACAATATAATTCTGATATCAAATCGGTCTAATCACAATCAAATCAACTCTGAAAATTCATAACAATTTCATACGGTATCTGTTCTTCGATCTGGTTTCGATTATACAATGTTTGATATCGCAGGAACAACATATATCAATCATATCTGATTCTGGCAGTATCATAATTTCAAATCATATTAAAACGTAACAAAACTTACGTCCAGTTGAAGCCTGTAACGAAAGGGTCATGGTACTGAAGTCAGATTACAATTCAGACGGTCGGATTTCTCACAAATCGAATTAAACTTTTCGAAGGAATTTAGAACTCCCCTGGCCCTTCGTTTCTTTTTCTTGAATTCTGAGGAACAATTCATGCTTGCTATATATATACACACACACACACACACACATACGTTGCATACGAGAGACCAAGTGTCGAGTTGTTGTTTTGCATGCCTCGCGCATATGCGCGCCCCAGCCCCGCGCATATGCGCGAGACCTACTGTCTCGGTGCATTACAACTCGCGCATATGCGTGCCTCCATCCGGCACAGATGCGTCAACTTCTCTGCCATGCTCGTGCATATGCGCCCGTCCATGTCGCGCATATGCGCCAACTACTCTGGACTTCCCCTTGGCTTCTCGCATATCTCGCGCATATGCGCGAGGTCTTCTGCCACTCACGCGCATATGCACGGATCCTCGTCGCGCATATGCGCGAGGTGTTCTGCCCTCGCACATAATTCGTGTTTTCTTCCGTCTTTTCAGGTCTAATCCTTTCCATCTATAATCACCTCAATTATCATCAAATCATTTCAGATCACGGTAATTAAATTCTCGGGCCTTACAGCGTATGTGGTCCACCATGCCCACAATAGGAAGAAATCTTGGTGCTTTCACCCAACTATTCCAACACTCAACTATATTATTGTTTATTACACCCTACCGATTTTTAGGAAACCATGCATTTGCCCAATTTTCTGGAGAGGAATTGACTATAAAGTCTCTGGCAAGCGGCATTGACGCTATTATATTGTTAATATACATTTCAAACTCATGCTTTGATGGGGCATATGCAGCTTTTTTGAACACAGATGACCAGTGTTTCTTGTTGTGAAGTGGGTATCTTCGCATGACCTATATTAAAAAAAAGATAAAATATTAAAAAACAGAACACATAGCAATATTTTAAAAAGTTGTTTCCCAACAGAAATATAAATAACTTACAAACATGTTTCACAAAATTATCTACCAAATGGCGCAGACAATACGCATGATGACTGCTTCGGAATATTAACTCAACAGCCTTGATTATTTCGAGATGCATATTGGAGAAAAAAGTGTACTCATCGAACCCCATAAAATTATGTAAAATCAAAGCACCTTTAAATTGGAAACAAAACCATCCCCAGTTTTCATCATTTTCAGCATCCACAACTGAATATGCTAATGTGAAAAGATCATCGTTCGCATCTTTTGCAATAGCAACAAAAATATTTCCCTTGTATTTATTTTTGATATGAGTGCCATCCAAGAAAACCAAGGGCCTACATCCACTGGCAAAACCAGTTGCACATTAAATTTATTATTAGAAGGGTCAATTTCACACTCAACAACACTTCCAGGATTAGTTTCTTTGATGGCACTACAATAACATCTTAATCTATCATAAGACTAATCATCTGCACCATGAATGTTAGGGTTTTTTTTAAAAATATTATAAATAAATAAAATGATTGTAAAAATATTGCAAATTGGATGGATTTGTAAAAATATTGCAATCCGGGACAGTCTGTCCCGGATTCATACTTTTTAAAAAAAAAATTTTAAAAAAAAGAAGGAAAAGAAAGTTGGGGCACGGTTTTTTTAAAAAAAGGAGATCGGCGACTGTTTTCGAAAAACCGTCGCTAATAGCGACGGTTTACACGTAAACCGTTGCTATTGGAAGTTTAACAAAAGCGACGGTTTAGCCAAACACCGTCGCTACAGCAATGTTAGAGTAGGTGCAGGTCGAGCCAAGTGTTGGCCGAGTGTTCACAATGAAACTCTATGTATAAGCAATCTTTATTTTAATAATATTTGAAATTATTATTTTGGCACATCTTTATCTGTATACCCATGCTAGCTGCATAGATAAAGCCCTTGAATATACAAATAGTAGAAAGAATATGAGATGCTCATATGATAAGTATCATGAAACTCATATTTGTAATACTGTATATTCTAAACAGTTCCTAGTCGATTCAGCCGCCGATAAGAAGGATATAGGTCGCTCGAGTTAGAGACTAGTATCTGCGATGTGAGTACCATGTTTCATTGGTAGGGGACATTGTGATGTCTGATCATGCAGATAGGTGCTCCTGGTAGAGTGCACTGAACAACCCTCCATTAAGGACTTTCCAAGTGGTTCTTACTTATCGAGTGGAAACGTCCTAGTTTATGGTTGTACACCATTAGTCCTTATGACCCGGGACAACATTGAGACTCTATGTGCTAGCATTGCACTTTGACTTGTTTACCGACTCTCAAGGGGTCATCAGGTGGCAAGGTTGGGTGTTCTGTCGAAACATATAGGAGTCGATGCATTGTAGTCGGGGATTCACCGCTTACCTTCGGGTATGGATATCCTATGTGTTCTCATGTGTATGTAGGTTGAAATCTCTTATCAGAGTATGGTGGTAATTATGAAAGGGGTTTCATAGATTACACTATCGATGCAACTACGACATGACACATAGTATCGATTCATTGACAACTCTCGATATACCAATAGTTGTCGAATCGATCGGGATATATGAGTTGAAGGGACTGTACTGTACGCTAACCATAATTGAATGGTTCTTGCAGGCACTATCATTTGATACCTAGGGAATCATGTTAGCGATGCTGCTAGACGTTTAACATGATTGGTTGGGTACTATCAGACTTGAGTTCTGACGTTCTTATTATCAAGGAGTTGATAAGTAAGAATGGAGCAATTGGGGTATGCTCATATAAGGACATGTTTAGTCCGAATCACATGGAGATGTGAACCCACGGCTAGTTATATCAATGAACCATTGAGGGCCACACAAGTACTAGCTTTCTAGATCCCGTTGAGAAGTTAAAAATAATTCAATGTGTTGAACGGCTTATAAAGGAGTTTATAAGCGTAAGGAAAATTAGAAGTATGACTTCTATGAGAGAAATGTAAATTTTAATTTATGGAAGTGTTCCTAAATTAAAAGTTGGCCAAGTGAATAATGTATTTGAGAATTGTGATTTTCATAAACATTATTATGGACTAAATTAAATTAATTCAAATGTTGAATTAATTAAACACTAGTGGACCTAGTAGAGTCCAAATAATTAAATTAATTCAAGTGTTGAATTAATTAAATCACATTGAATCTTGTAGAGCTCAATTTAAATAAATTATTTAAACTAGTGGACTTGAGTAAATTCAAGTAATATTTAATTAGTCTCAAATATGTTTGAGATAATTAAATTAAGTCCATGGATTTTTAATTGTTAAAAATCAAATAAGTCTTGCATGCATGGGAAGATGAAAGGTTGGGAGACAACTTTTTCAAATATCTAGGCTTGGCATTGGAATTCACATCAACTTTTTCAAGGACCAAGACAAGTCTCCCTTCCCCCCTTAATACATGAGATGGCCGAAACTTTGAAGGGATTCCACCAAGTTTTTCTCTCATTTTTCTTCTTCAAGTGTTGAGGAAAGAAAAAGACTTCTCTTTGAAAAATCTTCTTATTTTTCTAGTGCAAAATAAGAAGGGTTCTAGCTAGTTAGTGGTGGGCTTGATTTTGAAGGAAAGGAGGAAGCTTGTAGATCAACTCATCCATTCAAGAGCTAAAGTGTTTACACTTTAGTTGGAGCCATACATCAATCCTTGTGATTGATAGGTACATTTCTTAAACACACTATGAATGTCATTTTTGTGTTTTTGTATTTGCTACACAATATTATCAAGGTGGCCGAAATTTTCTTCAAGAAAATTAAAATTTTAAACTTCCGTTGCGCTTCCGGTCACCGTAACCGATCCCCTTTCAAGTGGCATCAGAGCTAAGGTTACGTTTTTGTGTAGCAACTACAAGATATTATGTTGAGATTGATTTCTAACCGCTTGAGACGAAATTTTGCAACAAATAAAAGGCCGGACTTGTAGCACTTTTTGGGCAGCAAGGTGCTGCCCATTTCGGGCGCCTCGGGCTGCCCGAGGGGCTGCCCGAAACGGGCAGCAAGGGCAGCCCAAAGGGCTGCCCGAAAACCCTACTTTTAAATAATAAAAAAAATATTTTTTGTTGGCCGGAATCCGGCGACGGAACTCCGGCGACGGCGATGACGACTAGGGTTTCCAAAAGTGTTTTGGAATATCAAAGTGTCATGGGCCTTGAGTTGTTGGTCCATTAGATGGCTAACATGTTTGTGAATTTTAAATGGGCCAAAATATTTTTGGTGAAAAATGAGTTTTTGGGCCCTTAAGTTTAAAATTACAAAATTTGCAAATATTTTCTCATGAAATAAATAATTTAAGTTGGACTTTAATTATTTATAGTAAATGGTGATTTACAAGAAATTCGGTTATAAATAAATTAATTTGAAAGTAGACAAAGGTGTTTGTATACTTTGTTAATTTAGTTTATAATCGTGGCGGTTAGTGATTGGATCAAGATATATAATATTGGATCAATTAATTATTGTGATAATTAATTGATGGTGTATGATATGTGATATTATGCATGAAGGATGATCAAAAGCCCAAGCCCAATTTGCTAGGTGTATGCTAGGATATTTTGTGTTGAATGATTGTAATAATTATCAATTCATAAAGTGGGCTTGGTTTATGGCCCGTTCCCACCCCATGAGATGTATCCCTATTTGCCATGGATATTTATTTGTAAATATTAGTATAGTGGATGATCAAGATTGGAAGATGGTGGCCATGATGATTATGAAGATCGAAGACATGTAAATATTGGAAGCTAATGTAATAGTTGCATTTGCATCCCATGCATTTCCCTAGGATTGGACCTAAGCCCGTGTTTAGCTCACACGGTCCGTTAGTATTGGGGCGATTGATCATCCTTGTTTTGGGGCGATGAGTATGTGCGTTATTATTATGATAATAACAAAGTTGCATGAATCCGGCAAACATACGATCAAACATGGCGAGCTTTTAAAATAAAATTAATGATGAGACCTTTCAAAATTAAAAACCCTCATTTTGAATAAGATTCAAAATTAATATCAAGCCCGAAAAGGGGAATTATAAATTTGTTTATAATTTCCTTGTCTTCCATCGACAATGGGTGCATGATGAACGCTACCCGTACTCGGGGCTCGGCTCATATTATTGGGGGAGCTCTGGGTGCCGGAAAGCTGTGACATCCATTGACATAGTGATGTGAACTACGTGGAACTCCCATGACTTCGGCTCAGATAATTGAGGGAACTCATGGCGACCGTCCATTAAGGTTCAACATCGATGGGTAAGGCTTGACACGTAAAGATGAACGACGTCAATATTGGGTCCTAATCAAACGTGAGACAAAAGTTTACGTAGAGGGTTGCATTGTGATGCAATTGGAAACTACCTTTTAGGAATTGTGATTGGCTGATATAATTCGGGATCATAATTCGCTAATTGGACCTTACGTACCTACTGAGGAAAGGAGTTTCCCGTTTTCACTAGAGGGTAGTGAAAGATGTCAAAACAGTGGGAGCAAATATTTATGAAGTAAAAGTCCATACTTTATATCTTACTAAATATTTTAAAATAGTCATTAACATTTATCTGTTTTACTTTTCAGTACAAAATTTGACAATGTCTTCGATTCGCAATCCACTTTCTGCCATTCTCGAAAAACACGTTTTGACCGGACCTAATTATCTCACTTGGCTAAGAAACCTAAAGATCGTCTTGAACTCGGAAAGAATTGCATATACACTGACTGAGTCGCCCCCTGTTGAGGCTCCGACTGGCTGCACTCCTGAGGAATTGCAGACTTACAAGGAATGGTGTGACCATGACTTGAAAGCAAAGTGTTATATGCAGGCTTCGATGAACGATGAGCTGCAGAGGCGATTCGAGGATGCTAAGAATGCTGCTGACATTCATATGCACCTCAAGGAGCTCTTTGGTGAGCAGACTCGGCCTCTAAGGCATGCCACAGTCAAGGAGCTCATCACTTTACGCATGCGAGATGGGGCTTCTGTCCATGAGCATGGCCTAAAGTTGATTGGGCTCGTGGATAAGCTCGTTGGCATGGATTTGATCTTGCCTTCGGAGTTGACCACCGACGTGTTGCTGTTGTCACTGCCGTGCTCGTTCGATCCTTTTGTGGTGAATTTCAATATGAACAAGCTTGAGCCGAGCCTTGAAGAGTTGGTGAATATGCTTGTGACCTTTGAGTCCACAATCAAAAAGGAGAAGCCGGTTCTTTATGTGGGCTCTTCATCTGGCACGAAGACCGGTCCACCTGGGAAGGGAAAGAAGCGTTCTTTCCAGCGCACCAAGAAGAGCGTGCCCTTGAAGAGGCAGACTCCGAGTCCCGTAGTGGCAGCCACACCAGTGAAGGTTGAGAAGACTGTTGACATCTGTCATCACTGCAAGAAGCCTGGACATTGGAGGCGTAACTGCAGGGAATATCTTGCCCAGAAGGGTTCTGGCAAAGGTATGTTCTACATTGAAGTAAATATCTCCATTAACTCTACTTCTTGGGTATTGGATACCGGCTGTGGCTCACATCTCTGTAATGATTTGCAGGTGATGGAAAGAAGTAGGAAGCTCAGGGAAGGTGAGACCTTCTTGAGGATGGACAATGGAGCAAGGGTTGCTGCCAAGGCTGTGGGAGATGTTTATTTATGTTTGACCAATGATTTTAAGTTTGTTTTGAGAAATTTTTTGTTCGTACCAGACTTGATTAAAAACATTATTTCCATTCCTATGCTTGATATTGATGGATTTTCTTGTTTATTTGGCAAAGGTGTTTGCAATATTTACTAGAATGAATGTTTAGTTGGTACCGGAGAACTAGAAAACAATCTCTACACCTTAAAATTGAAAGATATTCCACTTGACAATGTCCAAGCAATAACAACAACAAATAAGCGCAAACAAGATACTCTAAATTCGGCACAATTATGGCATGCTCGATTAGGACATATTTTCCTAAGAAGGATGAACAAGTTAGTGGGAGTTGGCATATTTGATATGTCTGATATTAACGCTCTCACGACTTGTGAATCATGTCTGAAAGGAAAGATGACCAAGATTCCCTTTAAGGGCCATGTGGAGCGAGCCAAAGGGTTATTGGATTTTATCCATACCGATGTGTGCGGTCCGCATAGCATCACCACTAAGCATGGACATGCCTACTTCATCACCTTTACCGATGATTTTTCGAGGTATGGGTATGTGTATTTGATGAAATACAAGTCTGAAGCCTTTGAAAGGTTCAAAGAATTCAGAAGTGAAGTAGAGAAGCAATTGGGACGAAGCATCAAGACACTTCGATCGGATCGAGGTGGTGAGTACTTGAGTGCCGAGTTCCAAGAGTATCTAAGGGAGAATGGGATTCTCTCGCAGTGGACTCCGCCCGCTACACCACAATTGAATGGTGTTTCGGATCGTCGTAACCGGACTTTGATGGACATGGTTAGGTCTATGATGGGGTTCACGGAGTTGCCGCCTTCCTTTTGGGGATATGCGCTTGAGACAGCGGCACTGTTGTTGAACCATGTCCATACAAAAGCAGTAGATAAGACACCATATGAGATATGGATGGGTAAACCACCCAAATATTCTTATTTTAGAATATGGGGGTGTCCTGCTTATGTGAAGCAGGTAGTGGGAGATAAATTGGACTGTCGATCCATTTTATGTTACTTTGTGGGATATCCAAGGAATTCAGTTGGATATTATTTCTATCATCCTCAAGAAACAAAGGTGTTTGTTTCTAGGAATGCAACCTTTTTGGAAAGGAAATTTCTATTGGATAGAAAAGGCGAGATGATAGAACTCGAAGAGGTTCGAGAGACACCCACAGTTGTAGAACCCACACTCGAGAAGCCAAGAGAGGAGATACAAGCTCCTAGAAGAACCGAGAGAGTCTCGAGACCACCTATGAGGTATGGTCTGCTTCTTGAAGAGGGCCATGATGAGCCTAACCATGGATGTGTTCCAAGGACCTTTAGGGAAGCGTTATCTGATGCCGATTCATCCAAATGGCTTGAAGCAATGGAATCTGAAATGAATTCCATGCATTCGAACCAAGTGTGGAATCTCGTGGATCCACCTGAGGGAATTGTTCTCATAGGGTGTTAATGGATTTACAAGAGGAAACTTGGGGCGGATGGGAAGGTATTGACCTTCAAGGCGCGATTGGTGGCAAAAGGATATACTCAAAGACAAGGAGTTGACTTTGAGGAAACCTTTTCCCCAGTCGCAATGTTCAAGTCCATAAGGATTTTGCTAGCCATAGCTGCATGGTATGACCATGAGATATGGCAGATGGATGTTAAGACAGCCTTTCTTAATGGGGATATTAAGAAAGAGATTTACATGTCTCAACCCGAAGGATTTACATCTATCGGAAGTGAGCATATGGTATGCAAACTTCAAAGATCTATTTATGGTCTAAAGCAGGCATCTAGGAGTTGGAACCTCAGATTCGACAGTACAATCAAAGAGTTTGGTTTTACTAAGAATCCTGAGGAACCTTGTGTGTATAAGAAGGTCAGTGGGAGTGCTGTGACATTCCTGGTGTTGTATGTTGATGACATTCTACTCATTGGGAATGATGTAGGAATGTTGCAATCAACTAAAATATGGTTAGCAAACAAGTTCTCGATGCAGGACTTGGGTGAAGCATCTTTTGTATTGAGAATACAGATCTATAGAGATAGATCAAAAAGATTGCTTGGTCTCACCCAGTCCACATACATTGATACCATCATGAAGCGGTTCTCGATGGATGAGTCCAATAGAGGACATCTACCAATGTGTCATGGCGTGACCCTATCCAAGTCTATGTCTCCCAAGACCGATGTAGAGATAGCGGCGATGACAAGCATTCCTTATGCATCGGCGATTGGTAGCATCATGTATGGGATGATATCTACACGTCCTGACGTAGCTTTCGCACTAAGTGTAGTGAGTAGATATCAATCGAACCCTGGTCTTCCACATTGGAAAGCTGTGAAAGACATCCTCAAATATTTGAGAAGGACCAATAAGTTGTTCTTGGTCTATGGGGGTGGAGAACTAAAATTGGAAGGCTATACCGACTCTAGCTTCCAAGGTGATATCGATGACTCAAAGTCAACCGCTGGATTCATATTCATGCTCAATGGTGCTGCTGTCTCTTGGAAGAGTTCCAAGCAAGACAGTACGGCGGATTCCACCACTGAGGCAAAATATATTGCTGCATCAGCTGCAGCAAAGGAGGCTGTTTGGATAAGGAATTTCGTCCAAGAGTTGGGCGTCATTCCTAATGGAGTTGCTCCAGTCCCGGTGTTTTGTGACAACACGGGAGCCATTGCTCAGGCGAAGGAGCCAAGGTCTCATCAGAAGTCCAAACACGTATTGAGAAAGTACCACATCCTCCGAGAGATAGTGGAAAGAGGAGACGTCACGATTGACAAAGTCGGCTCCGCAGATAATGTTGCTGATCCGCTAACTAAGCCTTTACCTGGACCATTATTCGAGAAGCATCGCAAATCGATGGGTTTAAAGCATATAGGTAGTTGGCTCTAGTGCAAGTGGGAGATTGTTAGAGTAGGTGCACGTCGAGCCAAGTGTTGGCCGAGTGTTCACAATGAAACTCTATGTATAAGCAATCTTTATTTTAATAATATTTGAAATTATTATTTTGGCACATCTTTATCTGTATACCCATGCTAGCTGCATAGATAAAGCACTTGAATATACAAATAGTAGAAAGAATATGAGATGCTCATATGATGAGTATCATGAAACTCATATTTGTAATACTGTATATTCTAAAGAGTTCCTAGTCGATTCAGCCGTCGATAAGAAGGATATAGGTCGCTCGAGTTAGAGACTAGTATCTGCGATGTGAGTACCATGTTTCATTGGTAGGGGACATTGTGATGTCTGATCATGCAGATAGGTGCTCCTGGTAGAGTGCACTGAACAACCCTCCATTAAGGACTTTCCAAGTGGTTCTTACTTATCGAGTGGAAACGTCCTAGTTTATGGTTGTACACCATTAGTCCTTATGACCCGGGACAACATTGAGACTCTATGTGCTAGCATTGCACTTTGACTTGTTTACCGACTCTCAAGGGGTCATCAGGTGGCAAGGTTGGGTGTTCTGTCGAAACATATAGGAGTCGATGCATTGTAGTCGGGGATTCACCGCTTACCTTCGGGTATGGATATCCTATGTGTTCTCATGTGTATGTAGGTTGAAATCTCTGATCAGAGTATGGTGGTAATTATGAAAGGGGTTTCATAGATTACACCATCGATGCAACTACGACATGACACATAGTATCGATTCATTGACAACTCTCGATATACCAATAGTTGTCGAATCGATCGGGATATATGAGTTGAAGGGACTGTACTGTACGCTAACCATAATTGAATGGTTCTTGCAGGCACTATCATTTGATACCTAGGGAATCATGTTAGCGATGCTGCTAGACGTTTAACATGATTGGTTGGGTACTATCAGACTTGAGTTCTGACGTTCTTATTATCAAGGAGTTGATAAGTAAGAATGGAGCAATTGGGGTATGCTCATATAAGGACATGTTTAGTCCGAATCACATGGAGATGTGAACCCACGGCTAGTTGTATCAATGAACCATTGAGGGCCACACAAGTACTAGCTTTCTAGATCCCGTTGAGAAGTTAAAAATAATTCAATGTGTTGAACGGCTTATAAAGGAGTTTATAAGCGTAAGGAAAATTAGAAGTATGACTTCTATGAGAGAAATGTAAATTTTAATTTATGGAAGTGTTCCTAAATTAAAAGTTGGCCAAGTGAATAATGTATTTGAGAATTGTGATTTTCATAAACATTATTATGGACTAAATTAAATTAATTCAAGTGTTGAATTAATTAAACACTAGTGGACCTAGTAGAGTCCAAATAATTAAATTAATTCAAGTGTTGAATTAATTAAATCACATTGAGTCTTGTAGAGCTCAATTTAAATAAATTATTTAAACTAGTGGACTTGAGTAAATTCAAGTAATATTTAATTAGTCTCAAATATGTTTGAGATAATTAAATTAAGTCCATGGATTTTTAATTGTTAAAAATCAAATAAGTCTTGCATGCATGGGAAGATGAAAGGTTGGGAGACAACTTTTTCAAATATCTAGGCTTGGCATTGGAATTCACATCAACTTTTTCAAGGACCAAGACAAGTCTCCCTTCCCCCCTTAATACATGAGATGGCCGAAACTTTGAAGGGATTCCACCAAGTTTTTCTCTCATTTTTCTTCTTCAAGTGTTGAGGAAAGAAAAAGACTTCTCTTTGAAAAATCTTCTTATTTTTCTAGTGCAAAATAAGAAGGGTTCTAGCTAGTTAGTGGTGGGCTTGATTTTGAAGGAAAGGAGGAAGCTTGTAGATCAACTCATCCATTCAAGAGCTAAAGTGTTTACACTTTAGTTGGAGCCATACATCAATCCTTGTGATTGATAGGTACATTTCTTAAACACACTATGAATGTCATTTTTGTGTTTTTGTATTTGCTACACAATATTATCAAGGTGGCCGAAATTTTCTTCAAGAAAATTAAAATTTTAAACTTCCGTTGCTACAATATTCCGGTCACCGTAATTCTCAGAATCCCCTTTCAAGCAAATCTGTGCATCACTGTCACGGATTCTAAGAAACCATGCCACGTGTATTTTTCTTCCTTTAAGTGGGAATGCGGGTATTCTTTTCATTATCATCGAAAATAATTGTTCCTTATATTCATTATCACAACTTTTTTTTCATTCGATTTATATGTGCAAAATCCATCATTTCTACTTCGATCATATTTTAATATATTGTTGATTTTATTGTCTATTTCATTTGAAGAGATACGAAGAGGTAATGTTTAATTTCGTTGATAATATTATAATTATATATTAAGAAGTAATTTTTTTGTGTAATTTTTTTTATAATACTTGTCATTTATTTCAGATATTAGCATCGTCCGTTGATGTTATTACAAGTTCCGTATAATTACGTTTGAGAAAGTAATTTAATTAATTTTTTTAATATTTTGTTTTTATTATTTATAAATTATATTAATATAATTATAATTTTGTTCACTAACATTATATGATTAAGTATAATTTAGTTAAATAGTATATTTTTAATATTAATCGCGACATTAAAAAATAATTTGAATATTAAAAAAATAATAAATATGGTACCTGCAATGAACAAGAATTATTAATAAATAAAAATTTTAAAACACAATTTTATAATTACATTAATAACTTCACATGTTATAGTGTTTTTATTTATAATATTTTTTTAAAAAAGCCCGTTCAAACTATTTTTTAATATCGCGATTAATATTAAAAATATATTATTTAACAAAATTATACTTAATCATATAATGTTAATGAACAAAATTATAATTACATTAAAATAATTTATAAGTAATAAAAACAAAATATTAAAAAAATTAATTAAATTATCTTTTCAGACGGAATTATATGGAACTTGTAATAATATCAACGGACGATGCTAATATCTGAAATAAATGACAAGTATTATAAAAAAAATTACACAAAAAAATTACTTCTTAATATATAATTATAATATTATCAACGAAATTAAACATTACCTCTTCGTATCTCTTCAAATGAAATAGACAATAAAATCAACAATATATTAAAATATGATCGAAGTAGAAATGATGGATTTTGCACATATAAATCGAATGAAAAAAAAAAAAGTTGCGATAATGAATATAAAGAACAATTATTTTCGATGATAATGAAAAGAATACCCGTATTCCCACTTAAAGGAAGAAAAATACACGTGGCATGGTTTCTTAAGAATCCGTGACAGTATTGCACGGATTTGCTGTAGCGACGGTGTTCGGCTAAACCGTCGCCAAAAGCGACGGATATTGTTAAACGGTCGCCAATAGCAACGGTTTACGTTTAAACCGTCGCCAATAGCGACGGTTTTTTGAAAACAGTCGCCGATCTCCGTTTTTAAAAAAAACCGTGCCCCAACTTTCTTTTCCTTCTTTTTTTTTTTAAATTTTTTTTAAAAAAGTATGAATCCGGGACAGACTGTCCCGGATTGCAATATTTTTACAAACCATCCATTGCAATATTTTTACAATCATTTTATTTATTTATAATATTTTTAAAAAAAACCCATGAATGTTATGCATAACCAATTCTTTCTCTTTCCAAACCTTGTGGTAACTGAGCTCGACCCCATAATCTCTTTTTATGTCTTTCAACATCATGCATTGTCTATACGACGGCTCTCCCCTCAATCTCTCCACCACAACATTGGAGACCCAGGCAGCATCAGTTTTAGGATGTCATCTACTACGTAGATTGTCATCTCCACATGTATGGATTAGATTACATTTTCTAATGCCAAAAAGATTGTCAGATTTGTGTCTTGAAGTATAAATTCTCCAAGAGCAGTTGTTTGCACTACACACAAGAGTAACCTTCTCATTATCATTCTTTTTATACGAAAAAGATTGTCTCGTAACAATTGCATAAATTTTAGCATAAACTCGAAATTCAGCAGCATCCTTGAATATTTGATCGTTCCCGCGGATGCAGTTACTCCAAATGTCTATGGAACTTTTTAACAAACCAACTTGAAGATGACTGTCATTACTACTTATTGTGTCATCTTCAGATTCAACCCTATTTTAAGTAATGTAAAAATTTGTTAACACTTACATTTTGTACCTTTTAAGAAATTATTAAGACAACACACGTTAAATAATACTTATGTTCTAGATAACAATATAAATGACCAGTTAGTTGAAACATATAATTGACACATCATCTAGATTCACAAGAAGCACGTTCACAACAGATCTCCATGAAAAATACAATAAAAAATGTTATCATAAGTAGTTGCATTCTGGAAATGCATTACCAAGAAAAACAAAAATAAACAAAAACCCAGTTCATGTGGAAAGTCAAAATTAAGACATGAGTTTTTACCTCCCAATATTATGGCCTCCTCTTTGGTCTTCTCATTGCCCTCATGTTAATTATTGTCAGTTTCATAGATGTGTGAGATAGGTCATGATACGAACTTCATTATCTGAATTCAACGTCACATACATCTTCTGATGAGGGGCTAGATATTGCAAGGTAATAGTTTATAGGGAAATATCCGAACATTTTCTCCCAAAATTAAGAAAAAACTCTGTTAGTGAGAAGTCATTAAAGATTGAAATCATACAGAGCTCATTTTTATACTCGCAGCTACCTAGAAATGAAAAATTTGATGATCCAGATCCATATTTCATTTCTCCAAGAAATCAATCAAAAACCTGCGTGAATTAAGTGGTTATAAATTACATATGAAAAAGATTTTATTAAACACAATATTATAAACAAACAAAATTCACAAAAACTAAAAAAATGTTCTTCATAAACTTATTCATAAAACGTTCACAAATTCTAATAAAACTATTTATAAATCCACCAATAGTATAGAAATAAGAGTACATAATTAAAATGCAATACGACAAAGTAAAATCAACGATAACATACGATTTAATAACATCATTAAAATATAACAAAGCTCGAATTGAACCAACATGATATGATGAAACCAACATAAATCGAATAGAAACTAGAGACAATTTTTTTAAAAAAAACACAAATCGATTACATCAAGTACAACAACAATACAACAACAGAATAATAATCTATACAACATAAAAAGTGACATACTAACAATATATTAAAAACAACAAACCACACTCATAAACTTGTACAAACGTACAATAACTAATAAAAGTTCCAAATAAACAAATTTTAAGTGTAACCTCCGAAAAAACAATAACATGCTGATGAATAGAATTAGAATAAGTTCTAACCTTAAACCAACGAAAACTAAAGAAAATCTAAATTTTTCGGCTGTCTTGGTTCTCTAGTGTCTTATGCATTGGTCTTTCAATAATGTATTTAAAGAAAACATAAATCTTGTGGGAACCAAAGCTTGTGTGTATGTCATATATATATAAAAAAAATTACATACATAGTTCGATCTTTAAAAAAAATTACACAGCTACTCTTGAAATTCAAATTATATTCCTAAAATACTCTATTATTCATTTTTCACTAATATAAATTTTTTTTTTCCGCACAAACATGGAAAAGCTGGTTCACTGTTCAAAGTAAGCGAATTTATTTTCATTCAAAAAAGACCTCCAACTACGACAAACAACATAAAATTCAATAAGTTGACAAGTAATCGTTGCAAAATCACCAAAATAGCACAAAAAATATAAAAAAAATATAGGATATCAAAACAGAAAATTCAAAAATTTACAGAAACTCACCGTTTCCTCCGTTGGTGTCTCTATATGTTCTTTCGGTCGGTGGGTTTCTCCAATCGGTGACTAAGTCGCCTAATGGTTTTTTGGAGGCGTCGAATTTGTTGGGTAAGGATTTGGGTGTAAAAGCCGAGATGAGAGAAGCGGGTGGAAGGTGAGAAGAGAAAATGAAATGGACCGTTTACTCAAAAGCCATTAGCTACAAATTTGGGCATTAGAATCGGCCATGTCTCGTGTGCCATAAAGGTGGTGGTGAAAGGCGGAATATTTCATCATGCCCCTGCAGGCACAGATCCAAGGGCCAGAATTTTTCTGTCCCTTATATATATATTTTTTTTTAAAATTTCTCCCCATGAAAGAATCTTGGCCGTTAGGATCGACCTTTCCGTGAAAGGCTAGGTTTTTTTTGGGGGCGACAGAAAGAAAGGGGGGAAGCAAAAAGCGAAGGGGAAGGAGAAGTGAGAGATATAATATTGGAGAATTGGGAGGAAAATGAATAAAATAAGGAGGGAGTTTTAAAAAATAAAATCTTTAAATTTGGTTGTGCAGAGAAATTATTTTTGAATGGGGATTAGCACTAAAAATAGTTTGTGATTGGGTTATTTTTTTTCCAAATTCCCTTTTTTTTAATCATCATAAAAAATTAAAATTATTGTCTAATACTAAATTCTGCAACACCGTATATTTCTCCCCGGCAGCTAGGTTAGAACATAAGAGAGGCTGCAGATTCAATTTAAACCTAGAAGCCCTCCGCCTACGGCGCCTCTCCTCCATTGCAGTTCATCTGCTCAATCCTACTAAATTTGCTTGAGTTTTTATTAATTTTCTTTCAAATATGTCTTTGCTGGAGTTAATTACAAAAGCTTCGTGTACTAACACTACAATGTCAGAGGAAGAGTTTAACTATCCAGTTGTTCTTAATCCAGACCCTATTAATCTCAGTCTAACGCCAGAGTCTGAGGACCCGAAATCTGAACGCCCACGCCCAATAAAAAAGGTTACGGGTTGGCAAATTTCTCAGACAGATAAGGAACTTGTTAAACTAGGGGAAATTTTCTGCAAGCAACTGCGGAGGAAGTTGAAGAATACCAACAATCATGATATCGATGGTTTCTTGGAGCTGTTCACTTCTCATTTGATGAAAATTGGGGAGAAAGTTGGGATTTCGGTTGAACTGGATCAGTTGGAGGAAGGGTATGTTTTGTAAGTTGATCGGGAAATTGGGGCGTTTAATGGGTAGGGATGTGAAGAGTTTGATTCCGGAGGCCTGTATTGTTTTCGAGGTTTGGAGTGTTTTGGAGAGTTTGGTAACTAATGGTCTCGTGGAACATTCTTGTACTTCAAATTTGGTTCATAAATTGATTGAAAAACGAAAGTCGAATTTGATTGATTTGTGTGTGAAGCATTTATCGGATATACAAACATATGAGTTGATGTGTATTTTGAAGTATTTTTTGTTGCTGCCTGATGACGGGTACGAGAGTTTGGCCTCAGTGAGGAAGGATTGGGAGAGTCAGGCACTTTTAGCAATTGAGAAAGCAAGCGGTAGTGGGAAACATAAGAGCTTGGCGAACGATGCTTCGCTTCTGGTCATGCTGGCACATGATGGATTTTCGGTTACAGAATTGTGCTTGCATAGTTTACTTTCGTCTCCGCATTTGGATGAGGTGATATTTTCAGTTTGTATTGGAAAGTTGAATGGTGAGGAGTTAAAGGCTTTGATTCGATACTTGGGGAAATGGCTTAGAAAATATGAGAGATTTCCTCCAGTAGGCCCTTGTCGTAAAGCCTCATCAGCTTTGGGCTTAAAGGTTTGCAATCGGATTCCGACTTTGGAAAATGTCATAAAGTGTCTTGGCTTGGTTGTGGATGAACATTTTTCTTCTCTGGTTTTGCAATCTGAAATTCACAAGGAGTTGAGATCTTTTGAGGGCATTGTTAATTCCCTAGCTTCTGAAGCAAGGCTTTGTGGTACTTTGACAATTTTAACTGAAAGATTATGATTTGAACACAGTGGTATGTTTGTGAATATTGCTTTGCTATTAATAGCCTTTATTCTTACTTTAGTTGTAAGATGGTACATTAAGCACTATTGTTTGTTTATGATATTTGATTCCTGTTTTTAGTCTCTTAATCACCTCAATTTTGATCCGAGTAAGTTTGATATCTTCTTGCAATGACTCTAGCCCAAACATTTTAACTCGTATAAAAAGGAATAATCGTGAATTTGTTATGCTTGATTATGATGTTTTTTGAGTAACTTTATTATTAAAATAAATGCACATGTTCTCAATACGCTGGTTGAATTTTAGAACTTATTTATTGATGAGTATATTTTGAAATTCACCTTATGCATAAATCCGAGAGCTTAAAAGTTAGGCATGCATATGTTCGATGAATCATTTTGGTCCCAGGTCAATAAGGAACCAAAGTGTTTGGCCTAGTTTCCAATTCTATTTGGTGGCATAATGCGTTGAATGGAATTGGGGATTTGAATTTGGGTTGTAAGCCATTCTCTCTGTTAAGAACTTGAACCAATTTGCATTTGGACCTTTAGAACCAGGTTAGTTAAGAACTTGGACCATCTGCAATGTGGTCCCTCAATAACTCAAACCGGATTGAAGAGCTCATGTAACCAAATCATACCACGATTGTTCATTATTTTCTTGCTGAAACTGGATGGTCCTTTTCTGAAGATGTTATCTTGCAGCAACCTTTCACCCTTTGTTTTATATGTTCATCTACTATGTAAATCGCTTTCTTGTCAATACATAGACTGTTTTCTAATATTTGGCGCTGTGCACCTCGTATGCAGTCTGGACACATCATCCATGCAGAATATCCACAACTGCAGCATTTGCTGGATCAGAAAGTTTATATAACGGAATGACAGAGAGAAACGGAGACCAAAGCTCTTAATCAGTCGGCAAATATCAAATACGGAGACCCGGACCCATTTTTTCACCTAGTTTTTGAGATAGTAATTCAGTTCCTAATAATCTTTTGTGTTTGTGTTCCACCATACTGATTGTGGAAATTGGTTTGTGCTATCAGAAATCAATTTTTTCCCCAAAAATTTACCATTATTAGTCATACTGTGGGTGATTATTTAGTTTTATTTTGAGTAGGTATGTTTGTAACAATTTGGTTGGTTGTTTCGGATATTAACCGGGGGGCTTGACATTCCATCCAAAATGCATTATTTCGTCATTTTTAAAATGTAGGTGCTTCTCCTAAAAGGTGGTATACATTTTCTGATCAGTCTTCGCCCAAAAAGAAGTTTTGAAGTTGAATTCATGGCCCATTACTGCTTTTCATATTTTCTTCCCCAGATTGACTCTCTTATTTTTATTTCGGAAAGATCTTCGTCATACATTTTCTTGCTTGAATCATAGAACATTATGAAGATTGCTATAAATTCTTGAAAATATCAAGTTGCGGGTAATTCTTATCATTTCTAAATAAACCATTCAAGTTATACATTTATTTTATTACATAATTTTTTTCTTTCAGATTTTAAAATAAGTAAAAAATTGTTGGCAAGGCATTAACGCACGGGATTCTAAAAACATTAATACAGGGTAGGGAAATGCAAAAAAGCAGACAATAAACTATGCAGTACAAAAACTGAGGTAAGTCACATCCCTTTGCCTAATGCACAAAGCTTAAAACTAAAGCAAGAACAGATTCTTGTAAAAGCAAGCAATTTTCAATAGATACCCATGTTTTGACATCACAATATATCTCTCAGCTTAAATTTGCTAAAGAACCACAAAGCCTTGTTTCTAAATCTAATTATAAGCTACTGACTACACGAATTTGGGATTACAAAACCGTAGAAGAGAAGACAACTGCAAACCTTTCAGCCCTAAGGTGATAATGCTTTAGGACAAGGAGTGCATTTCAGAAATCTCTCATATTTCCTAAGCCATTTTCTCAGCTATGGACCAAAACCTGAACTCGTCACTACCACTCGACTTGCCAAAACGAGCTAAAAATACCACATCATCCAAAACCCGAGACGCATGTAAATGATGCGAGCACATCTCTGTAATCGAAAGATCCATCATGTTCATGTGCCAGAATGGCCAAAAGCGGCGCCTCCTTCGCCAAGCTCTCCTGTTTCCCACCAACTCCCTTACCACTTTTCCGGTGGCTAACAGTGCCTGACTCTCCCAATCCTTCCTCACCGAGGCCAAACTCTCATCATCAGGCAGGAGCAAAAAATACCTCAAAATACACAAGTCCTCAAAAGCCTGTGTATTCGCCTAACGATTCACACGCAAATCCATTAAATCTAAACTTCATTATCAATCAAATTATGAACTAAATGAATTACAAGAATGTTCAAGTGAGACCATGAGCTATGAAACTCTCCAAAAACACCCCAAACCTGATAAAACAACACTAGCCAATAGCCATGAACACTCGCATATGTGCCCACAAGTATGGAAACAAAATAAATATATGCACATATATATACAACTAGCTGGAATGAAGACTCGAAAGAAAGAGCAACAAAAAAATGTAGAGTAATTGTGTGACAATGCATCTTAGATAATATGAACACTTGGAGAAACGACTAAACAATATCGAGTTAATTCTACACGGAATTCGCCTATTTGTACGAGTACACACAATGTATATCACTTATAATACTGCATCTAAACAATCTAGTGCAGTAATCCAGCTAAAATTAGTTTGAAGTATTACAAATCTTCGTACTTGATCACACATATACTGATCAATTGATGAAGAAATAGTCAGCACCACTAATACTCTCATTACTAAAATGCATCGAAAAAATCACTATATTGCCATCTATCCATCTAGCTGTGTACCATCATCACCCTGATCTGAAACTAAACTCGTAAACTCAAATCTAAGTCTGGACAACGCAAGCAGGCCGAATCTATAGAAGAGTAGGATGAAGCATATTCTTGATCTTCACCATCCATAGCTGGAAAATTCAAATCAAAACCTCCGGCCTCCTCCGCTGCGGCCTTCTCCCAGTGGCATCTCTTGTGTCCACCCAATGCTTGGCCACTCGAAAAGACCCGCATACAGATGCTACATTTGTGCCCAATTATCATCTGATTATCACGAGTACCGTCACCTTCTATGCTGTGTTCTTGATCATCGACATTATTCATCGCAATCGCGTAGCATCCCTTCACATTCTTGTGGCTTGCCCTATGTCCCCCAAGAGCCTGGTGAGACCCAAACACCTTCTTGCAACTAGAACACTCGAACCCTCGATCATTATTGTTGTTGTTATTATTATTATTGTCGGATTGATAATAATAATAGAAATAATCAAGTGAATGCAGCGGCGTCCCTTGGTTAACAGTGCAAGCAGTAGAAAGGGATTCCTGGTTATCATCCCCGTTAGCCAGAAGCAGCAGACACGAGGCAACCTCGTGTTCCTCCTCCGTCATTGCGGACGAATCTTCACTATCATGATGGTGGCGGAGGTAGGGCGGTGGGTTGATCCCCCTCCACTCTCTTTCCGGGTGGCAGCGCATGTGCCCGAAAAGGGCCTTCCACGACCAAAACCTCTTGCCGCACTCAGTGCATGGCCTCGTGATCTTCGGTGCGGCGGGGTCGGGCTTTCTTGTGGATTTGTTGACTCTGGAAGCTGCTCCGGCGGTCACAATCTTGGAGCGTTTCTTTCTAGGGTTTTGTTTGGCTAGACCACTGGATTCTTGTCGGCCTGGAGACAAAGAAAACATCTTCGGCGTATGGAAATCGGAGCTCCGGTTATCCATGATGCTGTGTAAAGGAGTGCCGTTTGGAAGTGATAAAATGATGTAAGAATGGAGGAGCGGGGCGGTTATTGTTGTTCTTCCGCAGGTGGTTACAACGTTAACGTTATGGTTGTGAAATTCTATCCTCATTCCTTAACTTCATCTTAATCCGTAATTAACCAAATTTGAAATTAATCCCATTCAAATTAAACAAAATTATTCATAAGATTATAAAATTTATATATATATTCATCAAAAATAAAAAATATTAATTATGTGTAACCCAAATCTATGTTGGTATATATATACTAACGGAAAATTACATGTGTGATTTGTAACTTGCATATTTTGTTATTTTTTGTCTTATTATTTATCAAGTTATGGTCTTGATACATTAATTTATATTTTTTTTCAATTTTAGTCTTTTTTATCAGGCATCGTTTGGTTTGTGTGATATGATAAGTAAATGATATAATAAGAGTGATTAAAAAATAAAAAATACGGATAAATAACACATTATGATAAATTATATAATATTTGGTATTATTTTAACTTGCTTGATTATTTTTGTTAATTATATTACGATTACTAAAATGCCCTCATCATATATTAATTAGTAATATATTTTTAAAATGATTGAATAAATAATAAAATTTCTAGAATTAATTTATCTAAAAATTATAAATAAAATTAAAATATTGTATGAATTATTAAATTTTCATTAATTACAATTTCCGAAAACAACTAAAAAATAAATTAATATTATAGAAAATAATTAAAATTTAATAATAACATAAATATGCATTTATTGTGATAATTAAAATAGTAATGAAAATTTAAATATTAAATCATGGTTAATAACAATTATAATATTACGGCTAAATATAATATAATAATAATTGAAATATGATCAATAATAATTAAATTAATTATAATATAAGTCAAATTAAAATTATATTTAAATATTATTAAATTTGTTGAATTTCTAATTATTTAACCTTTAGGATATTAAAAAAAATTAAAATCAAACATCATCCCTTCTCCCTCAAAGGATTATATAACCACTAATAAGAGGATAATAATGTATACAGTACGGGGCCGCATACGGGCTGAATGGTCTATCACAATCTTAATCATGCACAACAAAAACATAATAAGTGAAAGATTAAAAATCAATCACTCTTTATCATGTACACCAAACAATGTCTCGGAGTACTGACATGACGTCGGAAAATAACTATGTCTCATAAAAAACGATTATGTGTTTCTGAAATTAACGTGGCTAGGAACGTTGCTAATATGCCCAATGTCACGTAAGCATTCCAGTAGAAAAAAACTAAAATTGATTTTTTTTTTTTGCAGTTTAGTAAACTGAGATCATGAATAATCTATAAGATGATAAATAAACAAAAAAATGTGTTAGTTACAAAAGAAAATTGTAATTTTCTCCACATACTAGAACATAATTAATGTAAAAAGTAGCAAAATCACGCTGTTATCTTAATTGCAAGTGAACAAACATTTAAAGTTTATAAGAACAATTTTATAATTAAATACACAACAAAAAAACATGTCATTCCAAAATAAATATTAACCGCATATAATTTTTTTAAAAGGAATTCTGACCTTAAATTATGAAATGAATTGTGATAATTTCTGAAATTGGTTGGCTGTTATTTGTCCATGTTTATGTTTTTTTTTTGTCCATGATAAATTTTGTAGCTACGGATTGTGAGAGAAACTGAAAATTACGGGATAAATATAATAACGTAAAAAACACATACGATCACATATTAAACTATGTTTTGTGTGAGACGGTCTCATGCGTCGTATTTGTGAGACGAATCTCTTATTTGGGTCATCATGAAAAAATATTATTTTTATGATAAGAGTATTACTTTTTATTGTAAATATGGATATGATTGACCCATCTCACAGATTAGGATCCGTGAGACGGTCTCAAATGAGACCCATTCTTAAAAGTTTTAGTAAATCGTAAAAAAAATTAATGGTTAGTATAAATCATGATAAGTTGTGGAAAGGTTTACGAATAGTGAGGACAATTACAATAAAGTCTACTATAATTCTTACCATTTTTCTTATTCTCAAGGTTAGTTTTGGTAGTTCGTTTAAAAATAGAAAAGGTAGTTGCCGACGGCTTTTAGCTAGTCAAGCATCGAAGTCTTAAATTTAGAACGAGACAGGGTTCCAGCATCAATTCAATTGTAACAGACATATTCTCCAATGAAAAAAAAAAACTAAAAATAGGTTTATAAGACCCCATTGCTTTATTATTACTAGTCACCGAGGCACACGCATTGCGTATGTCATGAATATATTGAGCTAATATATTAAACATTCATGATATTACAACAACATGAGAACGAAACATTTTGTATGTGAATCATGAAAGGTAATCGATTCGAAGCTTAAATAAATCTGTCAAACTCAATTTGTTATATTACATGATATATGTTTTGATCATAAAAATTATTATTCTTTTGAAGCCGCAATATCATCTCATGTGAAATAATGATAAATTTCAACGTAAAAAAATAAACAAATTGTCAAATTATTTTCCAGTAAATATTATAATATCATCGAACTAAAATTTATTGAATATAACAACCTCAAATTTGTCTCCTAAATCCAGCTAAAAAATTGAACAAAAATAATTAAAATTATATTTATCTTCAGACATTGTATGCATAAGTTAAACCATATCTGTTCTAGTGTATTAATAAAATATTCATTTTATCGAATCATACCCAAGTAAAACATAAATGTACGAAAGAAATAGAGCAATCTATTGAAGCGTGCTATAGAAAATTGCCATTATATAACAAAATATAAACTACTGCAAGGATTTCGCTAAATACATGAAAAATAAAGTATAAATTGACTAACTCCTTTTAATTGCCAAAAACACCAAAATATTATAAGTAGATTATTTCACAAAGATGAACAATACGAATTGTAGCAATAGTGGTAGAATTAAATCATTTCCGGAAGACACATATGATGTTTTGCTTAAGTTGAAATATAAATCAACAATTTAAGTAGATAGAACAATGGAAATAATAAGTTTGTAAATCCATGTTATGGTCAAGTTTATTATTTTAATATTAAGAATTTTAAAAACCTATGGCATTGTCTATTTATGGAGACAATTGGTTTGATTCATGCCTCCATCATCTGCGTTTTCCATGTATGAATCGTCAGGTTTAAATACATATGCAGCTATTATTCAAATATGCAAGATCAGTAAAGATGCAAAAATACCAGGTAAAAGTTCAGATTTTGAGATCGGAACTATGCTAGATCTTGAAACATTTTAGTTTAATCTACCAACCAAAATTTAATTTTTCTTTGAAGATTATAATAAAAAAATATATTTGAGAAGCCTTAAGATAACGATTTAGTGACTCTGTTGACAATATGCGAGAGATTAGATCATAAGACCGTGAAGCTCATATAATGAATACATTATAACCTGGAATATCAAAACAAACAAACGAATTTGATATGATTACTAATATAAAGCAACATAATAAATCATATACCATAAATTTATTCATTGTTAAATTTTTAAATCAACTTTTGAATCATTTAAATGATTAAATATTTATGTAAAAAATGTTGACATTTAAAACAAAAAATAAAAATTAATCACCTAGTTGATGGACTCTGATTGAAGTCATTAAAGATTAATTGTATAACGTGAAATAAGAAATTGATGGCAGAAGCAATAGAAAGTTTTTTTTTTAATAAAAATATACATGTATGTCACTAATAGAAAAATTTGGTGAAACAATTATTTAGCAATTTAATACCTATTAATCCAACATATTTTGATTAAATTATTTATTTTTATTTGAACCCATTGATAATAGATAAATGTGTAAAACATATATTTTACATCGAATATGTATTTGGATATAGTAGAATACGTTGATGAACAAAATTTTGCCTTGTTACGTGTGTGCTAGAACTTCCACGCTCGTAATTTGATGTCAAAGTATGAAAAGATATTGGTTCTGAGCGACATGTTTGTCGCACTGTAGTCGCATCGACAACTGTCATGAACAATAGAATGACATGTCGTTAGGTGTAATCTATATAATTTTATGAAATTGATGCTTGTAATTAGGGATGTAAAGGAGCCGAGCCGAGCCGAGCAGTAGCTGGCTCGGGCTCGGCTCGTTTCATTATTTTCTCGGATCGGGCTCGGTTCGAGCTCGTTACGAGCCTCGGGTTTGAAGCTCGGGCTCGGCTCGTTCGGAATTTATGAAGCTCCGAGCTCGGCTCGTTAATGGCTCGTTTATTTTGTTTAATGAGCCAGGCTCGGGTTCGCTAATAGCGACAGGTTGTGATTAAAAGCGTCGCTAATAGCGACGGGTATTTACAAAAACGTCGCCGATCTGGATCGGCGACGTTTTTCTTAAACCGTCGCCAACAGCGACGGTTATGCATAACCGTCGCCGATCTGATCGGCGACGTTTTTCTACAACTGTCGCAAATAGCGCTAGTTACAGACATCGTCGCCAAAAAGCTACGGTTATTTTAGACCGTCGCTATTATAGTGACAGTATGTCAAACCTGTCGCCATTAGTCGCGACGGTTTGAACAAAAAACCGCCGCTAAATGTTTTTTTTAAAAAATATTATAATTATTTAAATCTGAAATAAAAATATATTGTGCTGTATAATCGAAAAAAAATTAACAAAATTTGAGAAATGTAATCATATTATTAATCTGCAAATAATAATACAAGTGTTTCATACAAAATAAATCAGCCATGTAGCGCTACATCTCCTCCTGTGATGTTGATTTAAAATGAATCAAATTGAATTTTCTTAATGTAACGTTGATGAGAATAACGAAATTTAATAAACTTACGTGGAGCAGGCGAATCGCGTGTCAACGAAAGATCCATCTGCATGTCGATGTGTGTGAACTTATAGCTCCCATGACGTTGGATCTCTGCCATGTCGTGCTCGCTAAAATAAATTCAATAATTGTAAAACATTAACATTTATAATTAAATATATTTTTTCCAAAGTACAATTCAATAAATGTCACGAACATCGTCGCTCGAATATTGAACCTCTTCTATTTCACTTTCAGTTCAAATCAATTTCGTTGTCGTACATAACATTAACATCGACTAGATTTTGAGACGATAAAAGAAATTGAGTTGAGATGTCATGAGGTCCACTTTCGTTGTTTTGAAATGTATCGTTCGCATCAATTTGATTATGCTCAGTATTTGGCTCAACATCAGTGACATAAGCTCGCCTACGTAGAGTACTCACATGCATCCAATCTGATTCTGCTCTCTTCGTTGTTGGATAAGTCAAATACACAACTTGCGAGGCTTGCGTAGGAAACACAAATAGTTCGTAGTATCCAAGATTTTTTTTTCGATTGACATCCACAATTTTGTACTTTGTATTAGAAAACACAAATGATTTGTAATTTCGTCTAAATATGGTTTGTTCTGACATTTTTTTCGATTGTAAGGACAACGGATATATCCATTTAATAAACACTCAAGATGACTAAGTGAAAATGTTACAAACGACTCTAAACGCGACAATTTATAGACAGTTTGCTAAAACCCTAAACCCTAAACCCTAAACCCCAAAACCGTTGCTATGAGCGACGGTTTGCTAAAACCGTCGCTGATATTAATCGGCGACGGTTTATTCATAACAGTCGCTATTATAGCGACGGTTTTATGCCGTCGCTATATGAGCGACGGGTTTTAAGAAACCGTCGCTTAATTTATTATGCGACGGTTTTATATAGCGACGGTTTAGTAAAAACCGTCGCTGATATCCCCTTTTTTTTATACCAGCAACTCCCGTGAACCACTTAAACGAGCCGAGCTCAATTTTGAGCTCACGAACCTATTATCGAACATGTTCACGAGCTAACGAGCCGAACATCATTAATCTCAAGCTCGGCTCAACAAAATTGTCGAGCCCAAAATAAGGCTCGGGCTCGGCTCGATAAGCTTAACGAACGAGCCCGATCGAGCTTTTTAACGAGCCGAGATCCGAAAAACTCGCGAACAGTTCGGCTCATTTACATCCCTACTTGTAATGACATGAAGCAAGAAAAAATAAATAATGATTAAAAAAAAAGATAGAACATCATCACTAAACAAACAATGAAGTCATCTAACTGGAATAGCATGTTCTCGAAAATATTTAGCGATGAAGTCAATATCTGGACCGATAGTCCCAAGCAGATGATGCGGCACTCCTGCCCAAAAGGAGGAACGTATTAGCAACCATAACAACAAAAAACCAACTTCAGCCTCTCAATCATCACAAAAAAGCTAATATAAGCGAAATGCGAAAAAAAGGGATAATTTTTATACACTAAATTTGAGGAAAAAGATTTGAAAATTGTAGTTTGAAATTTTATTTCTTGAAGAAATTACAGAATAAAGAAATAGTTAAGGTAAACACTTACTCTAAAAGTCTATTATCGCCAAGTAAAAGATTTCAAATCCCATTTTGACATTTTTTTTATTTTACAAAGAAATTAAATTCGTAAACAAATTAACCAAATAGCTCATAAGGGATAAAAACATCACCAAGATAGCCCGTCTCCACGATCCTCACATCAAGATTTTATCATTGAGATACATCCACAATAATATCATAAATTCATTCGAATACCTTAACAATATCAAACTTTTGCCTAATTGCTTAATCTATAACATCTCATAAATTTTCAGTTTACATGCTTTGAGAATGTTACCAGTAACTTGACCAAAACTCACCAAATTTTCATTCTTATAAATTTGTTGAAAAGCAAACAAATTCAATGACATTTCAGTTGTTAAACGATTAGTGAAATTATTTGATTAACAATGCCGAAAACAACCCATACCTGCACACATATGCAAAGCAAAGCGGAAGCATTTTCCTCTTCGACACATATTGGTAGGAAGTTGATAACATTCTCATGAAATAACTAAATGGTGTCTTGGTAGGAAGCATTTTAGACAGGAAGTTAATAAAACAACCCATACATGCATACATATTAGGTAAGAAGCATATTAGATAGGAAGCATATTCTGATGAAATAACTAAATGTTGTATTTTGAAAACAACCCATACCTGCAAACATATGCAAAGCAAAGCGGAATCATTTTCCTCTTCGACACGTATTGGTAGGAAGTTGATAACATTTTATAAAGGAACAGATTTCAACTTGCTAAGCTTTTGCAAGGTATAATAAACATGGTTCACAGAACTCCACAGAAATATTCACAGGATAGCCTTCTTTATTGTTCCCAAAACATACCAACAAAAAGAAGAGTATAAACAATCTTTTACCGTTTTCTTCCCCATAAATCACCTCTATGTTCACCATCTCAACACAAATATCAAAGTTCGACTCTCATTGCGTAGCATTCAACAATATTATAACTCTTAATATACATCAGTGGAAACACTAAAAAATCAATTACAGTTTGTTACAAAGCACAAATAAATGGTGTTTTCAAGCAGGTTCAATTGAATTTGAATTTGAAATCATTGAACGAAAGCAATGCTGAAACATGTTCAAAAGGTTAACTTCAAATTCCATATGTAAATAAAAGTTGCAGTAACATGAAAAAGACACAATATGCTCTGTACCTCCTTCTACACTGTAGGACTACATGTTTTAGCATAAACTGAACCACAACAGAAAACCCAAAACAATCACCAACATAAAACATAGAAAATGCCTGCCACGATTGGATTCAATTCCACTCTTATTGTCGTTTTGCCCCTTTATCCACCCTCGAGAAGAAGGCTTTTCCTCTTCCTAAATCCATACAGAGATGATCACATTCCAGACAACCAAAAAAATAAAAATGAAAAAAGAAACAAATAATTCACACACTCAGTTTGGATAATAAAATTTCCTTTCACCACCTAGAAAACATTTTTCACTTATTTTTTAAGAAAACAAAGGGTTTTTTTTTCTCCAATTGATAGTTGAAGTAAATGAAATTTTATGTGAGATTTCAAAGAAGTATCTCAATATCTTCAGTACTATTGATGGCCGAGGTGAACTTCGCAGATAAAATGAACAACATGAAATGAAAAAATTTAGAGTCCAAACCATAAAATAACTAAACCCACATCAAAGATACACTTAAACAGTAAATAAAGAAAATTGGGAAAAAATCATAATTGGGAAAAAACCATAACAAAACAGAGATTAAAATGATACCTTCAAAAATTTGATGGATGGGTGGCGTCGAGCGTCACAACCAACTGATCGAAGTATGGAGGAAGACCTATACGGCGTCCCAGGTGATACAACAGTAATCAAGCTAAAATAAATTTAAATAGGAAAATAATTTAAATTACCGTAAGGTGTTGCAGCCAAATCACCGCCGCTATGGAGGAGGCGCTGGAGTTGGTGTGTTGGCAGGGTGCTGTATACAGGCGCTGGCCTCGGCAGCTGTGTTCTCCGGCGAGCAATTGAAACTCCACTCCAATTCGCTTGTTTTCGAAGGGAAGAAGCGGAGGCGACGTGGACGTGCGTTTAGATCTTCTGATAGACAACAATTTTTGAGTTCGTCGACGATTCTGTACAGGCGTTGGCCTAGGCCGCCGTCTCCACTTCAATGCGATTGTTTTGGAAGGGAAGAGGCGACAATTTGAGAATGAAGTTTGTAGCGTTTGGATGGAGTGAGGGAAGCCGATCGGATCTTCAGAAAACGTGGAGAGATGGAGTCAGGGAAGAAATAATCTGATTGGATCTTTTACCAAAACGTGGAGAGATGAGTGAGGGTAATTTAGGGAGATTGAAAAACAGACCAAGACACCACCATTCAGTTACTCTAATATGCTTAACTTTAATAAATAGTAAAAGATTATTATTGTTATTATTATTTTAAAACTCAACAAAAGACGATCTTATTAATAACGAGCAAGATTAGAGCATCCATAATCGTGCATATAATCCAAGCATGTCATCCAAATATATCTCTATCTAAATATTCACAACTGCACATCATTGATTTGTGTGCCACAACAATACCCGATTACAAATTTGTAACTGGATATTGCAATTTTTTTTTATTAATTTCTCGAAGCCAGCGTGAGTTTCACTTGTGTGTTTCTTTTTATTTTTTTATTCATTTAATTATATTTAATTATTATGTGAAATATAAATGGATAATTGAATAGAAGTAATTAAAGTGGTGAAATGATTTTATTTAAATGAAAATAAAATATAAATTAAAGTGACAGTATGATCTAGAAATATTTGATCGGTGTGATATTTGATTGTGAAATATGAGATATTTGATTAGAGAAATATTTGAATGATTGTATGGATTAGGAGGTCCACAAATATTTAAAGGAAATATCCTTCTTATTTGTTGATGGCCTTACTGTAAAAATGATCCAGAAGAAGACAATAAAATCTGGAGGCTGCCAAACCATAGGACTAGTATAGGAACTAGAGGCTCTGGCCAAAACATAGGCATAATCGTTTGCTTGTCGTCGAGTAAAAACAACTGAGAAATCGTACTCGTTTATGATTAACTCTTTACATTGGTGCACGATATAATCCAAATCATTCTGTCAGTATGTGAATATGCTCCTAATAACATAGTGATCCATTCCCCAATGATGTTGTGCAATCATATTCCAATCCCCACTACCAGAAGATGTCATTATATCATACACCCTCAGTAGAGCTTGACTTGATGATGGGACTCGTGATAGGTTTGAAACGTTTTGGTCTAGGAATCCAAGGATCTTTAAACGCGCTAACATTCCTACTAGAAGCAATTCTCCAACGAATTCCTTTATCTAGTAACTCTTACCCCCACAACACACTTTTCCAAGCAAAAGATGAATTATGTCCCCTTGATGCATCAAGAAATTTGCTAGAATGGAAATATTTAGCCTTGAAAATTCTAGCAACAAGTGTATCTGGATGAGATAGAACCCGCCAAGCTTGTTTTGCAGACACAGCTTGATTAAAGTTATTCAAGTCACGACACCACACAGCCCCTCCATTTAATTTCGACAGACACAGAAGACTCCATTTCTTCAAGTGAATCCGCTTCTCTTGTTTGAGTTCGCCCCAGCAGTAATCAGTAATCATCGTCTGTATTTGCTTACACAAAACATCTGGGAGTCTAAACACGCTCATTGTGTATGCTGGAATAGCATAGGCAACTGCTTTAATGATAACTTCTCGTCCACCAGCGGAGATTAACATTTTTTTCCTTTAAACTGCCGAAACTTCTCTTTTTTACTTCTTCCTACAAATGCCGAGAGTCCCAGATAGGCCTCATGAGACTCAACATGATTCATCTCCAATGTATTTAATGCCATGACTTTCATTTCGCAGGTCTTGTTGGGGATGAAAGTAATGCTGGACTTCTGTATATTGATCATTTGGCCCGTGTCATCCGCAAAAAGAAGATGGTAATTCCCGGGGCCGTCCTCACACAACGAATACCCCCGGCCGTATATTACCCTGAATTGCACTACCTCGAATAAGTGAAGATAAGCCTTGTGTTCGGAGCAAAAAGAGACGAGGGGACAAAGGGCAGCCCTGTCGAAGCTCTCTAGTTAGTAGGTCTGAATACGTACACCTGAACAATAATCCCAAATTCTGTCAATCCATTTATCCGAAAATCCAATTCTACTCATAACAGCACACAAATAATTCCATTCAACCCTCTCATAAGCTTTTTGATTGAGCTCCATCTGCCCATGATTATACTTTATACCCACTATTATCTTCTCACGCAAAGCTCTGCGGCTTCCGTACGTGCTCATTACATCACCTGTAACTATTGCCAAACCTTGCAAAAAAAATAATACTACCCGAATGTGATGCCAGTACTCAAACAACTGTGTGTGTTATTGCTTGATATGACTAGTAAATATATAGATAAGGGAAAAATTCATGCTAGAACGTATTCATCTGGTGGTATTTGGTGCAGATTTTTCATAGAAGAAAATGTAGAATGGTGATGAAATAGCTAGCGCTACGATGATGACCAATGAGTGCCTTGGTAGTCTGTCAGGACCTTTCGTATCCCCATCGTTTTCTAGTTAATTGTTACCTTTTACTTTAAAGTTTATTCCATATGATTACAAGCGATTATATAGCTATGTAGGGGTTGAAAGATTTTGAAATGAATTTGAAATTTGTACTATTGTTCTATAGATTAAAATGAAAACGAAAACGAAAACGAAAACGAAACAGTCAATTTTAAATCTTTTGGCTGCCCAAGGAATTATATATTCAACTTCTATAATATGTTGTTTTGGGATTTGAATCTCGAGATTGTCAACAAAATCCATCATTCCAGAGGCAACCTAAATCTCCAAAGTAATTCTCGATTGTTAGTGCTTGTGCAATATAGTATGTGTACTGTGTCGAGGGATATATATTTTCACTCGAATATTCAAGTCAGAGGGACTCTAGTGAGTTTTATCATTTTTACGGATATGAATGGTTTTTGATTTTGTCACTTTGTTTTAGGGAGGACTGCCAATTATCGATTCTGACAATATTGATGTTTTGCGGGTAAAGATTCTTGTTGTGGAGGGTAAACAAATCAAACCGTTCGCAAGTTATTCGGAGCTCGGTCCAATAAAAAACTTGTTTGAGTTCGTTTGTTAATCATATCAAGCCAAGTTCAAGCTCGATTTCAGGCTCGATAATTTAATCAAACCAAGCTCAAGCCTAAGTATATTCGACTCGTGAGCTTGCAAACATGCTATTCGTGCTCGAGCTTGTTCAAGTGGCTTGTAAGCTCAAGCTTGGTTCGTTTGTTGAGTTGACAAATAAAAATATTAGTACTGATAAAATTTACACTTTTGTGTGTGATTTAAAATTAGTTCATATATATATATTTAATCTTTATCAAACTCGAATCAAGCTTAAACTCGAGCTCAATTGTATGTTTTAAGAGCTCGAAAACTAGCCGAGCTCCAGCTAGGCTTGTTAAACATGATAAACAAGCTATTAATAAATCAAGCTCGAGCCCAGCTTGATTAACATGAGAAACGAACTGAGCTCGAGCTTAGTAATTTCGAGACAATTCGCATTAATATGTGCATTTTCCTTGAAACATTCTTCAATTGTAAGTTATGAAGTTCATTTTTTATGTCTCCGAATATATCATGTAGAGCACATTTGTTGAGGATTCAAGAGAATATGGACACACTCACTTGTCTGAGGTTAATCTTCTAATTACTTCCATTTGTCTCATATCCCAGGTTACTTTGATATT
Organism: Primulina eburnea; assembly: GCF_022965805.1. Lineage (NCBI taxonomy): Eukaryota > Viridiplantae > Streptophyta > Magnoliopsida > Lamiales > Gesneriaceae > Primulina > Primulina eburnea. Next base: position 27,500,572 of record NC_133110.1, read on the forward strand.
TCATCAAATGTCTGACTGGAGTTTCATTGCTCGTTTATTGTCACGGTACTAGATAATCAAGTCTGCAGACAGCAGATCATTTCCTGAACAAAGCAATTCTCTTAATCCACTTTTCAGCTCGCTGTCAATTTAACGTAAGTGTCTAATACACATACTTTTGCATGTATATAGTGGCAATCAGCACAGCCTGTATACGTAGACTACATGTTCAAGTGCTGCTTAATTTCTGGGTTAATTACTAGTATTTGTGGTATGATTTTTCTTTGTTAAAGTTAAATTCATGTTGGTTTGGCCTAAAAAATAATTTACTCGTATAAGTTATCAGAAAATATAAGTTTTTGTCCACGTATAATCTCATTTTGCTTATTCATGAACCCTTGTATAATCGTATTTTTGCTTGACCCTCATGGAGGTCGTATTAAATAAAATCATATGTAAATTACAACATATCATCAAATAAATAAATATTCAAAGGACATAAATTACGTTTAAAAATATAAGAAAGTTGTGAAACTTATTTCTTTTTTTTAAAAAAATAATAATAAAACTAACACTTATTTCTAATAATAATATAATATGGTAAATAATATTCTTTAAAGGATAAAGATCTTAAATGTTTGTATAGATAATAAAAAATATATATTTATCTAAGTTTAAAATCTAAACAAAAATAAATAAATCAAAATAATGTATCATATTACTAAAATAATATTTTTAATAAAATTCAAAATCCAAATATATATATATATATATAATAATAATAAAATTTTAAATATAATAAATATTATTTAAAAGAAAAAAATTGATTTTTAAAAAATAAATATGGAATATTAACCGGTTAGACTGATTACGGTTCATAGAATAAGAGATGATTTCATTTATCCTAATTTACTCTTATTCATATGACAATTTATGGAGACAATAGAAAATAAAATATTAATTTGTATATATAATTGATGTGATTTTTCTTCATGAATGGAACAAAATTTTATTGCATCTTGCACTCCATCTTTGACAATCTTCAGAACGGATTTGATTTTTTCACATAAAACAAATGTTGTTATAATTAGTCAAAATATTCAAACTTAATAAAAGTGTAATTCCATTAGTATCACTTTCATTTGTTGTTCAATTTGACATAAATTAAATTGTGAGAAAAATCTTATCTCATGATTTCATCAATCTTAATTGGATATGTAAATATTTTGATCAAATTACCCGCGAAGCTTTTCAAGAACGTTTGGACACTTATCAAGATTATAAAAAGCCCACATACTGGAACAAGAAGCTGGCTGACGATCGATGATATCAAGAATCTCAACGTCACTCAAGTGCTCATCTGTCATTTGCATTAGCCCTTCCATCAGATAGTGAAACCATCCCAGCAAATGAATGCTTAATCTCATACAAGGCTTCTGAATTAATCTCATCTTAATTCTTTTGGTCCCCTGGCTTCGTTTTTTGGGAAATACTGTAATCACCTTAGTTTTGCTAACTTCATCTGATCCATAAAAATTCCCTCAACTTATCCATGAGTGAGGGTAGATAGATTAAATTAGCTAGCATGCATGAAGGAGTTTCAAGAAACAAAGTTAACGACCTTGAGAGCATGGTGAGATGCAGTCCCTGGAAAATGGATCGGTTGGGTTCGAATCCCATCCATCAAACCCTTAAATAAATCGTCGAGTGTATCCAAAACAGGGCCGGGCTCGAATCCAGCGAAAACTTTGGATATTTCCAAACTTTAAATTCAGAAAAGAATAAAAGACAGATTACTGCATCCCAATGCTGGATCTTTAGCACATTACTTAAGGTGGTTTGACTAACACCACAATATTATGCTAAAAAGTAAATCGCCCTTGAGCTGAATTTGTCATAGACTTGTGTTGATTTTGATAGAATTCCTTGAATATGTTCCTACAAGATAAGGAAAGTATACTTTTATTAGAAATAAATTCTTTTAAATATTAAAGATCAAATCTAGAGTTTAAGAAACTCAGTATTCTAGAAAAAAAAATTTCTTATGCAAAATCTTATCAAAAAGGAAAAGAATTTAGGAGATAAATTTGTTTCTTGTAAGGTAATGCACGTTTCCTTTCAATCTCTCCATTTTTGTCTTTCTGGACAAAATAATCACAAACAGATCTATTCAAGTTGATGCAACTATGTTAGGATCAGTTAATGGAGATGATGTGATTAGAATGGAGGGGCTGAATAAATACTTCAGTTTTTGTAATCTTTTCGAATATAAATCAATTCTTTGAGGAACTGATTCTAAATCTTGTGTGTCAATATTTATCAGTTACTAATAGTAGTAGTGCAGAAATAAATTGAAGGATAGATTGAATATTTTTGGATAAAGTATCGATAACAGAATGAATAGAATGATGGACACAATGAGTTTTATGGATGTTCAGAGACTGCAACTCCTCCTACGCCACCTCTTGTAACACCTTTCTTCTATACTTGACAAGATTAATGATACCTATACTCATAATCAAAATATGGTTTGAACGATATATCTATAGTATGAAGCAATTCAAACAAGGGTATCAATTTGACGATTTATAAAATTTTTGGCATATGTCCCTACATTTTATGTAACGTACCGTACTTTTCATACTCAAAATTTGCGGAAAAATTAAAAATTTTCTTAAACATAAAATAACATTCGAAGTTTGCCATAAAATATCTCAACCAAGTCAACCATAAGACATGGTTGTTCAAAATAACTACAACAAATTTTCTCCCAACAGGTTTGCTCAAAGTATTTCCATCAAAATATGAAATCATAGTAATTTAACTTTTGCATAAAACTTAAACATAGCGGTCCTCGGGTTTAGCTTTCCGCTCAGTCCAAGCCTGCCCCTTGGTCGCCACCTCCTGTCTCCTCATCAACATACTCACCTGCATCTGATCGAACAAGTCTTCGATTCTAGGCAACGGGTACTTATTCTTGATCGTTACCTTGTTCAGCTCTCGGTAATCGATGCACAGTCTCATTGTAACGAACCGTATTCTTTACTACTTAAAATTTGCGGAAAAATTAAAAATTTTCTTTTAAACTAAATGAAATGCGGAAATGAAATCAAATACGGTCGTCACTACATCCTTCATCAATAAAAATATTTGAAATCGACATCACCAATAAAATTTTGCTGAAAAGAAACACTGTTCCAAAAGTCTTGAAACGAAACATAACATCAGAGTATTTTAAACTTGCATAAAAAGAATCGTAAAATAACGTGGGCGGTCCTCGGGTTTAGCCTACCGCTCAGTCCAAGCCTGCCCCTTGGTCACCACCTCCTGCCTCCTCGTCAACATACTCACCTGCATCGATCAAGTCTAGTGAGTCTAAAGACTCAACACGTAAAAACTGGAATAACGAGTACTACATAATAAAATCACATGCAACTTTAAAATAGGACATACATAACTTGAAACTTGAACTTGCGTATTAAAACTTGAACATACGTACATACATACTTCGACGTGCCATAACTTAAACTTTTCATAAACATGCTGCATACTTGAACATACTTGAACATTCATAACTTCAACATTTTGCGTAGAGGATGTTTCAAAGCAAGTGACCCGTAACATAAATGAGCCTGATCAGACTATACCACAGTACTGGGCTGGCAGGGACGTATCCACTGCCGCATACATAAGATCCCCGTTCATAATTTAACGGGCTGGTTTGTCCCCGTTCATAATTTAACGCTTTTCAACCACGATCTAACCCGTTCATAATTTAACGGACGGATTGGTCCCCGTTCATAATTTAACGCTTTCCAATCCTAACATAATTTGGTCACAAGACATTTAGCATACCTCCAAAACTTAAAATATTTTCTTGCACGTCATACCTACTTACTTGGCGTTGAGGGATTCGTTGGACTTCGACTGGGGCCGTTGCTGCTGTACATACTAGCTTGAATTTGCATACTTAACTTGCATAACTTAACGTAGAAATTGCACTTACTCTCAAGTTCAATCATTACTTAGGACATTCTAAAATTCCCATGACTTGACATTGTTGAACATTGCACTAAATCAAGACATCAAACCTCAAAGTATAGCATGATAATTCTTAAAACTCAAGTACACGGACCCCGTGCCCAGGTCCGGCTCCGGGTCCGTGTAGGTGCGGTGAATTGCCTCATGAAGAAAAGGGAAGGCACGGACCCCGTACTGAGGTCCGGGTGGGGGTCCGTGTAGGTGCGCAAAAGTGAAACTCGAGAGGAAATGAGGACACGGACCCCGTGCTAGGGTCCGTGTAAGGGTCCGGGTGTCTACGCAAAAATGGCTGTTCGAAGGAAACAAAGGCACGGACCCCGTGTCAAGGTCCGTGTATAGGTCCGTGTGGCCTCGAATTTTCTGAACCTGCGAGGAAAACTTACACAATGTCTATTCTCCCAATCAAACAGCAAATGGAACAAAATTAGACAATTTGAGACCATCCTGAGACACCATAGCATTGAACTAAACTCGTACGAACACCCAAAACAACGCCGTTCCCCTACTATACATACAATTCAAGAAACGTGGCAATTGACACCGAACGCTTCCTACGACTTTTAATGTACTCGAGTGCCTAACGACACTAAAGGACATACCCAACACCAACCCAAGCATCATATTAATCATACCTAGACGCAGCACCGATCACCCGTCGATCCCCAACGAAGCCTGCAACAAATAAACTTCGAGAACACAATTTTTCGTAAAAGTCGCAGTTTGAGCAGTCCCACGAAAAACATCATAACTCACTCAATTTTCATCCAAAAATCTCGAATTTTATATCAAATCGAAGGCATCGAAAAGTTATACGATTTTCTAGTTGAAAGGTTTCTCAAAATCTTTACTGAAAGTTCGCAGTTTTGACCAGAACAGCAAAAACGGGATTTTTAGATCTAAAAAGGACTCCGAAAGCGATTTAAACGTGATTGCTCAAACTTCTACACAACATACACATGGTTTTACACATAAATAACAACGCACGCATAATATGACATGATCGATGCATCAAGAACAGAATATACGTGCCTTTTGATATTAAAATACCGTGACGACGATACCAAAGCGGAGACGGTGCGAGGCTCGATCCGGGACGTACGTGGCGCTAAAATCCTTGAAGAAAGCACACGAAAATATGCTGGAATAATTCAGAGGAGGGGGCGGCTGTTTCTTACACAAGAACCCTAGGTTTTCTTTTTAAAATCTGAAAATAAACTTGTAGGTGTGTGTTGTGTGTTTTAGTGTGTGTAAAAACGTGTTTAGTGTGTGTGAGTGTAGAAAACGTGTGTGTGATTTAATTAGGAGAAATCTAGTGCTAAATTAACTAATTAAAATACTAATTAAAAGTTAACACTCACTAATTTAATCAAACTCTACAATTAAAATGATTACACACCAATTTTAAAAATTTTAAACTCTTAAATCACTAAATACATTATAATGCTTTAACATATTAAAACTTAACAACTTATTAAAAATGCCCCATCCTTAACTTAAAATAAAATACCATATTTTAAATTACCAACATCGTCACCGGTCTTTTCCTCGACCCCGCTTCGAATAGTCGCCTGAAACATGAAACTCGAAAAACATTTTAACGTGCATCACAATAAACATGAATTATTTAAAATAATGCATTTCATAATTTATGCATGGCATAAAACTCATTTAAAATAAATTAAATGATTTAATAGTTAAATAAATACATGGGTCATACGTGTACTGAATTTGGGCACTACAGTTCCTCCCCCACTTATATAAATTTCGTCCTCGAAATTAAGTCTTACCGAACAACTCCGGGTTGCGAAGTCTCATATCTGCTTCTGACTCCCAAGTGGCCTCTTCCACTGATTGGTTCAGCCACTGAACTTTGACTAGCTTAGTCACTTTGTTCCGGAGTCTGCGCTCCTGTCTGTCGAGAATTTGAGTCGGTCTTTCCTCATAAGACAAATCTGGAGCAAGCTGCAAAGGCTCATAACTTAGAATGTGTGAAGGATTAGCCAAATATTTCCTTAGCATCGAGACATGGAACACATTGTGTACCCCGGCCAGATTCGGCGGAAGGGCTACACGATAGGCTAGTGTCCCAAATCTGTCAAGAATCTCAAACGGCCCAATGAACCTCGGACTCAGTTTGCCTCTTTTTCCGAACCTCATAACACCTTTCATAGGTGCTATTTTGACGAATACGTGATCATCAACGGCAAATTCGAGGTCTCTCCTCCTCTTATCGGCATAACTCTTTTGACGGCTTTGGGCAGTCTTCATCCTCTCACGAATCTTGACCACTACGTCTGCAGTCTGTTGAACTATCTCTGGACCAAGTTCTGTCCTCTCACCAACTTCATCCCAATGAACTGGTGATCTGCACTTCCTCCTATACAATGCCTCGTAGGGAGCCATACCAATTGACGCTTGGAAGCTGTTGTTGTATGTGAATGATAAGTGCAATTTATTGTACTTTTATTACTTGTTTTTAACTTGTAATTTTGTGATTCTTGAGCAGGTTTTATTTGATATGTTGTTGTTTTTGTTATTGTAGTTTGGAAGCTTAGAAACGAGAGTTTGGAATGATAAAGTGATGAATTAGAAGGTGCAAGGGACAAAGATACACGAAGCACTACTGCACCCGCGCCACACCAAGCGTCGCGGCCGCACTACCTGCCGAGAAGACAGCGCCCCCGCGCTGCTTACATGAGCGCCACCGCGCCAACTGCCGAGGCATGACCGCACCCGCGGTCATGCAAGCGCCGCACCCGCGCTGTCAACTCTGCAGCAAGAGATTTTTATGCGAAAGGACACCGCACCCGCGGTCCTTATACTGCTGCACCCGCGGTCATGCACAAACACCATTCCGGAAATTAAGAAACTTTGTGGACTTTGAACAAAAGAAGGGGAAAATGGTGTGCTACGTGATGTATCTTGTCTAGAGTATAAAAGGGTCTCTTTATTATCATCTAGGGTATGGAGAGAAGCTAGGAAAGGGTGGAGGCTACAAAGAAAAGGATTGAAGATCCAGAAGATCATCTCCAACAAGTTCTTGAACATTTTTGGACAAAAACTTCATACACTCCAAAACTCTTATTCTAAGTTCTTTCTTTCTTTATTTTTACTTTTATTTTGATATGTCTTGTTTAATATTTATGTGTTGTTGTTTTATTTTCATTATTATGAACTAAATCTTAATTCTAGAGGTATGATGGAACAAAACTAGAAACCATGTGTTGAGATTCATGATTTATGCTATATAAGTTGTCTTTATTGTTTATTTGTGTTTTTCCAATCTTAATGCTTTCATTTTATTGGCCATATCTTGAATGATTTGTATGTTATAAATTATCACTTGAAAAAGGAAATTTATAATCAAGAAAGGGAAAAATACATCGATGGTATTGATATAGTTCGAGAGGACATATTTTGCTATTGAAGCTATAAAAAGAATTTAGTGCTTGTTGTTGTATTATTTAATTATTGATTGTCGACGGAGATGTTGCAATCTTTTGTTAGATAATTAGTATCTACTTAGCACTCGAGAGAGGGAGTAGATAATTATAGAATTCTTGGTTAATGAATAAGAAGGACAATTATAATATAGCTACACACAATAGCACATGGTGGATAGTTGAGTGAAGTCGGACCTCTAGATCTTTTATTCCATTGTTAAACTCTGTTTGGTATTAAATTAAATTTATTTTCAATTCAATTATTGGTATGAACAAATCTGTTATTTGATTATTCTAAATAAAATCGAGACTATTCTAATTACAAGCATTAGTATAAATTTAGAAATTACATTCCTCGTGGGATCGATACTTGTACTTAAATTACATTTTACTATAACTTGACGCCGTGCGCTTGCGAGCATTAAAGAAAACACGCAACAAGTTTTTGGCGCCGTTGCCGGGGAGTGTAAAATTTGAATTTATATTAGTATTGTTACCAATTAGTCTAGATTTTAATTTAGAGCTATTTTTATTATACTACATTAAACACTGATTTGTTTATTGTTTTTGTTTGACAGTGCATGCGAAGATCGCAAAATCTTGACTTGCTTATCTTTGATCCTGAGATTGAAAGAACCGCAAGAAGATTAAGAAAGGCAAGAAGAGAAGAGATTCGAGCAATGGCTGAAAACAGAGACAATGAAAATCCACCCCCTGCAATACCCATCAGAGATCATTTTAGGCCGGTATTGAATGCTCATTATTCTGGTATAGCACGAGGAACGATTAATGCAAACAACTTTGAGCTCAAACCTGCATTGATAAACATGGTTCAACAGAATCAGTTTGGAGGAGCAGCTACTGCAGATCCTCATTTACATCTCAGAACATTCCTTGAAATTACTGACACGGTAAAAATAAATGGTGTTTCTGATGATATAATTCGATTGCGTTTGTTTCCTTTTTCTCTTAGGGACCAAGCAAGAGGATGGCTCCAATCGCTTCCTTTGGGGAGTATCACTACATGGCAGGATTTAACAACCAAGTTTCTTGCAAAATATTTTCCACCTGCAAAGTCTGCACAGTTAAAAATCGAGATAAGTACTTTTAGGCAGACTGATTTTGAGCAACTATATGAAGCATGGGAAAGATATAAGGAATTGTTGAGGAGATGTCCAAACCATGGTTTTGAAGATTGGGTACAGATTGAATTATTTTACAATGGTTTGAATGGACAGACAAGAGGCACTGTTGATGCAGCAGCTGGTGGCACGATATTTGCCAAATCACCCGATCAAGCATATGATTTGCTTGAACAGATGACCATTAACAGTTATCAGTGGCCGACTGAAAGATCAGGAGTGAAGAAGCAAGCTGGAATTTATGCCATAGATCCTATTACATCACTCACAGCTCAAGTTTCAGCTTTAACAACTCAAATTGCAGCAATGAACAAGGCCAGTTCATCAGAGGTTGAAAATGCATCTGTTGTCACCGAAGAACCACATATTCCTGATGAGGCTCATTATATCAACAATAGGAATTTTGGTGGATACGGAGGATATCGAGGTAACCCTCCCTCTAACACGTATCATCCTGGTTTGAGAAATCATGAAAATTTTTCATATGCTAATAATAAGAATGTGTTGAATCCTCCACCGGGGTTCAATACATCAAAGGGGGAGGGAAAGCCTTCATTTGAAGATTTGGTAGGTACATTTGTTGCTGAGTCTGGAAAAAGGATGGCGAGAACTGAATCTCGTCTTGACAATATGGAGACTCACATGGGAAACATGGGTGCTACAATGAAATCTTTGGAAACGCAAATCGGACAGTTGGCCAACGCTCTAAAAGATCAGAACAAGGGGCAATTTCCCAGTAACACAGAAGTGAATCCAAAGGAGCAATGCAAAGCTGTGACTTTGAGGAGTGGAAAAGAACTTGATGGTAAAAATTCCAATGATAAGGATGAAAAGGAGGTGACTGTTGAAGAAGTCGAAACTGAGGAATCCAAGGTTGAAGTTGAAGTTGAAAAACCTCCAGTATTTCAACCAATACTTCCATATCCACAGAGGTTTAAAAAAAAGAAATTGGATGAGCAATTTGCCAAATTTTTGGAGATCTTCAAGAAGATTCACATCAACATTCCATTTGCTGATGCGTTAGAACAAATGCCAAACTATGCAAAGTTCATAAAAGATGTGATGTCAAAGAAGAGAAAGTTGCATGAGTTTGAGACAGTGAAATTGACAGAAGAGTGTAGCGCAATACTTCAAAGGAAACTACCACAGAAACTCAAAGATCCAGGGAGTTTTACTATCCCTTGTGTTATTGGTGGTTCTAGAATAAATAAAGCTTTATGTGATTTGGGTGCCAGTATTAATTTAATGCCTTTTTCCATTTACAGGACTTTAGAGCTTGGCGAGGTGAAGCCTAGCACTATTACCTTGCAGCTGGCGGATAGATCACTTACATATCCACGGGGTATAGTGGAGGATGTTCTGGTAAAGGTAGACAAATTTATATTTCCTGCTGATTTTGTCATTCTAGATATGGAAGAAGACCAGGATACACCACTTATCTTTGGAAGGCCATTTTTGGCCACTGGAAAAGCTTTGATCGATGTGCACAAGGGTGAGCTTACATTGAGAGTAGGTGGAGAAGAAGTCATGTTCAACATCTACAACACAATCAAGGAACCAAATGAGGTAAGTACTTGTAATAGTATTGATGTAATTGATTCATGTGTATCTCATGTTGGTGCAGGTAGATTGACGAAAGATTCTTTGGAAAGATGCTTGTTGGAATCGGCGTCTATATTGGATGAAGATGATTGGGACGTGCAAGAAGAGTTACTGTAGTGACCCGTTCCAGAATCACCTACTAATCAAAAACTAAGCATGCAATTAACCTAATTAATTATAATCAGAGATAACAGCGGAAATATGGCCAACAACAATAGTTATACAACCCAATCGAAATCGAAGTCTAGACTAACTCAAAATGAAATATCCAGTACAACCATATCGAATCAAATGGAAAACACTGAAAACTAAACCAACCAGCTACTCAACGTCCTCCTCCTGCTCCTCCTGAGCCATCCAACCTGAGGCCTGCCCCGTGGGAATGGGGTGTCCAAGAATAAACAAAACCGAGGACGTGAGCGATAAGAACGCCCAGTACTAAAGTATGAGTATACAAACCTATATGAAATGCACATGCTATGATATGATACCAGGGTAGTCAAGAAACAGGAATCACAAAGGATCTCAAAATGCTCAGTCTAGAGGCGCCAAGTGGATAGTGCCGCGCGGTCCAACCTCTGGGTCACTGCATCCACTACAAGACAGACGTGGACCTAAAATGTCCCGGACCACCGAAGCCCTCCCGACCCGTCGGCCACTGTGTACTCTCGGTGTCCATGCGTCCACAAGACAGGGCTGAGCGGCCCCAAGATATAGCTTATCTCGAAAGAGATACAGCTCAACAGTAAAGGCTATCTCGAAGGAGATACGGCTCAACATGATATGCAATATGCATCATAACTCGTGACATAATAGCATGCATCATATGACATATAACAATGCAGCAAATACTCATGCAACACATATATGAATGTATACTCAACCAGGATATCTCGGATAGTACTTTCGTACCTCTATCACAGCAAGCCTAGCCTTACGCAACACCGCTAATCAGGTCTAGCACAAGCCTACGCATCAAAAGCATACTCAATCAATACTACCATGCTCGACTAGCAAAACCAGTACTCCCTAGTACTACCAAAGGTTTAGGGTTTACCTTCGTCCGTCGACAGCCCTTTGATGTCGATTGCCTTGAAACTCAGGCGCCGCTACGCTACTACTCCTGGCAGCTCTTAGCTATCGCTCGACCAACAACTAACCCTAGAAACCTTCCAAACTCTCCAAAATGAGAGAAAACTCAAGAAATTGGCAAGTCAAAATGAGGAAATCCGAGCACTATTTATAGGCCATGTTCGGATCCTCCGAACAACACTTCGGAACGTCCGAACGCTACGTGTCCATTGGCTCTTGACAGCTCATGATCGGATCCTCCGATCATACACTTCGGACCGTCCGAACATGCATGGAAAATGACGTGTCGATCAACACTTGACACCTATGATCGGATTCACCGAACTACACTTCGGATCGTCCGAACTCTTCGGTGCTTCCGAACCCTCTTCGGTCCGTCCGATCATGACCATAGCCAAAATTACACCTTAAACCTTCTTAATCACCATTACTCCGTTAATTACCCAATTTGGAATTCGGGCTACTACATTCTCCCCCCCTTAAAAGATTTCGTCCTCGAAATCAGGCTTAGGGAATGAACAAAACGAAAAAACAACATCATTAATACATCTCAATTGTTGTTGAATACAACTGATACTATGATTACAACTGAAAACACAAACTTATACAAAGCACAACTCAAAAGAGCTCTGGATGCTCCGAACGCATACGACTCTCTAACTCCCAAGTGGCTTCTTCAGTGCCTCGACGCTGCCACTGCACTAAGACAAGAGGAATGATCTTATTCCGCAACACCTTATCTTTGCGATCTAGAATCTGAACTGGTCGCTCCACGTAAGACAAATCCGTATCAAGTTGAACTTCAGATGGATGTAAGATGTGCGACTCATCTGCTACATAACGTCTCAACAAGGATACGTGGAACACATCATGAATACTTGATAGGTACGGCGGCAACGCAAGTCTGTAAGCTAAATCTCCCACACATTCCAGTATCTCGAATGGACCAATAAATCTCGGAGACAGCTTACCCTTGAGACCAAATCTCAAAATCCTGCGAAAAGGCGAAACTCGGAGAAACACCTTCTCACCTGGCTGAAAATGAAGAGGTCGACGCTTTGTGTTCGCATAACTAGCCTGTCGATCCTGAGCAGTCTTAATCCGCTTCTTGATTACTGCAACCTTATCTATAGCCTGCTGGACTAACTCCGGTCCCTCTACCTGTCGTTCCCCGACTTCATCCCAGAATAATGGAGTACGACAACGTCGCCCGTACAACGCCTCAAATGGTGCCATACCAATACTACGATGATAGCTGTTGTTGTACGCGAATTCAATCAAAGGCAAATGATCCTGCCAAGCGGGTCCGAAATCCAAAACACAGGCTCGCAACATATCCTCAAGCGTACGGATAGTCCTCTCTGATTGACCGTCAGTCTCCGGATGATAAGCAGTACTCAGACTCAGTGTAGTACCCAAAGCTGACTGGAAACTACCCCAAAACCGTGAGGTAAAACGAGGATCTCTGTCACTAACAATACTGACAGGCACTCCATGCAAACGTACAATCTCCTGAATGTACAATCGAGCCATACGATCGAAAGTGAAATCACGATTATACGGCAGAAAATGAGCAGACTTGGTGAGTCGATCCACCACTACCCAGATAGCATCGCTGTTCCTCGAAGATAATGGCAAGTGAGTAATGAAATCCATCGTAATATGCTCCCACTTCCATTCTGGAATAGGTAAGTTCAACAACAATCCTCCCGGTCGATGGTGCTCTGCCTTAACCTGCTGGCAAACTAGACACTTGGAGACAAACTGATACACGCTGCGCTTCATCCCTTTCCACCAAAACCGCATCCTCAAGTCTCTATACATCTTGTTGCTTCCTGGATGAACACTTAACTTGCTTCGATGCGCCTGAGACAATATCTCGTCCCTCAAAGTGTCATCCTCTGGTACTACAACCCGATTAGATAAGCATAGAAGACCATTGGACTGATAATGGAAATTGCTATCACCACCAACTAACCGAGCTAATCTCTGAGTCTTGAGATCAGACATCTGAGCTTCTCGAATCCGAGTGAACAAATTGGGCTCAGATAAAATGGTAGCAACACGAATGCTCTCCTTACCTTTTCGATGCTTGAATTTAAACCCCAACGAGCAACTATCCTGGATGGCACTAGTCATAGCACAAATCTGAAGTGCAGAGGCTCTCACCTTGCGACTAAGCGCATCAGCTGTGAGATTCGCAGAACCTGGATGGTACTTGATCTCGCAATCATAATCCTTCAGCAAATCCATCCAACGACGTTGCCTCATGTTCAACTCAGCCTGAGTGAACAGATATTTCAGACTCTTATGATCAGTAAAGATTTCAAACTGAACACCGTACAAATAATGACGCCAAATCTTCAGCGCAAACACAATAGCTGCCAATTCCAGATCATGAGTGGGATACTTCTCCTCGTGAGATTTCAGCTGTCTGGAAGCATAAGCAATCACCTGACCGTTTTGCGTCAACACACACCCTAAGCCTTGAGTGGAGGCATCGGTGTAAACACTGAAACCATCAGATCCTGACGGTAACGCCAAAACAGGTGCGGAAGTCAGAAGTCGACGAAGCTCTCTGAAACTATCTTCGCACTCGGATGACCACTCAAATGGAACATCCCTCCGAGTAAGTTGCGTCAATGGTCTGGCTATCTGAGAGAAATTCACGATGAAGCGACGATAATACCCTGCCAGACCTAGAAAACTACGGATCTCAGCCACCGTCGTCGGACGTGACCAATTCAGCACTGCTTCAATCTTGCTGGGATCCACAGAAACTCCTTCCTTGGAAATCACATGACCAAGGAATACCACACGATCAATCCAGAACTCGCACTTACTCAGCTTAGCATACAATTGCTTCTCACGAAGAATCTGCAACACAATCCTCAAGTGTTGGGCATGCTCTTCCACACTGTGGGAATAGATCAAGATATCGTCAATGAAAACCACCACAAACTGATCCAGAAAATCTCGGAAGACTCGGTTCATCAGATCCATGAATACCGCTGGCGCATTCGTCAATCCGAATGGCATAACTAGAAATTCGTAATGCCCATAACGAGTACGAAATGCAGTCTTGGAAATATCATCATCTCTGACTCTCATCTGATGATAACCCGATCGCAAGTCGATCTTGGAGTAAACAGAAGTACCCTGAAGCTGATCGAACAAGTCATCAATACGGGGTAAAGGGTACTTGTTTTTGATCGTCACCCGATTCAGCTGGCGATAATCAATGCACAACCGCATCGATCCATCCTTCTTCTTGACAAACAAGACTGGAGCTCCCCAAGGCGAAACACTCGGGCGAATATAACCCTTATCAAGAAGATCCTGCAATTGCTGCTTCAGCTCTCTCATCTCTGACGGAGCAAGACGATAGGGGGCACGAGAAATCGGTGCAGTCCCTGGCATTAAATCTATGCCAAATTCCACCTCTCTAACCGGAGGAAAACCAGGAATCTCATCTGGGAAAACATCAGGAAATTCACAAACCACTGGAATATCCTCTAGACCAACACTACCTGTGGATGAATCAATCGCATAGATGAGGTAGCCTTCTCCGCCCGACTCTAAAGCACGACAGGCTTTCAGAGCAGATACCACTGGCATCGGAGGTCGCGCTCCCTCACCATAGAAAAACCAACTAGAGCTTTCAGTCGTACGAAACTGAACAAGCTTCTGGTAACAATCCACAGTAGCTCGGTAGGTCGTCAATAAGTCTATACCCAAGATACAATCAAAATCTTCCATCTCTAGGATCATAAGATTCGCAGTCAACTCGTTACCCTCAAAATCTATGGGACAACCCATCACTAGACGCTTCGCTAACACCGAATGACCCATCGGGGTAGAAACAGAAAGAATGACGTCTAGAGAAACATAGGGTAACCTATGACGCTTAACAAATCGTGCAGAAATGAAGGAATGAGAGGCTCCTGTATCAATAAGAACAAAAGCAGGAATACCGCATAAATGAAAAGTACCTGCTATGACTCTCTCCGTCTCATCTGCAGCCTGATCCTGGTTCAGCGCAAAAACCTGACCCTGGGCACGAGGTCGAAGATTCGAACTACCCATTGCCTGACCCTGCCTCCTCTGCTGAACAGTCGTCTGAGATCCAGAACTGGATCCTGCTCCACCTCGCAACTGAGGACAATTCTTCTTAATATGCCCCATCTCTCCGCACTGATAACAAGCTCCTGCGGCTACTCGGCATTGCTCCGATGGATGGTTCTTCCCACAATGCGCACAAGACTCCTTCTTCTTACCAAAGCGGAAAACACCACTAGATCGAGATCCAGATCCAGAAGAAGATGAACCAGATTTCTTGAATGACTGAGATCGAGGCCTCAAAGTACTCGGAGGTCTAGAAGAAGAAAGAATAGCCCTACCACGCTGGAGACTGATCTCTGCCTGGCGACACCGGTTCACTAACCCATCATAAGAAGTAGGATTATCACAGACAGTGACTCGATCAAAGATCTCCTGATTAAGGCCCTGGAGGAAATGATCATACTTGGCCTCAGAACTGCCACTGATATGAGGAGCGAAGGGTAACAACTCAAAGAATTTCTGCTGATACTCATCAACAGACATACTCCCCTGCTTAAGGTTCAGGAGCTCAATTGTCTTGGCCTGGCGAAGGGCTGGAGGAAAGTACAGCTGCATGAAAGCTGCACGGAAATCGACCCAAGTCACCCTACCTTGGGACTGGACTATCGGCGCAGAAGTCGATCGCCACCACTTGCGCGCACGGCCCTCGAGAAGAAAGCTAAGGGTCTCTATCTTCTGCTCCTCGGTGCACTGAAATGCACGGAAACAACTCTCCATGCGCTCTAACCAGTCCTCAGCATCATCGGGAGTCTCACCACCAACTAAAGGCTTAGGCCCCATCTGAATAAAACGATGCAAATCAAAACGCCTAGGACCGTCCCGACGATGACGATGTTCACGGTAACGCCTACGATCGTCCTGATCACCCCATCGACCTACACTCCCCTGACTACTCCCGTCATCAAAATGGTCAGCCATCGCTACAAGATAGAATAGGGAAAATGGTAAAATGGTCAACGGAAATCCCAAAACAGAATCTATATCCCAAAATCATACGCATGCTCTGATACCATAAATGTAGTGACCCGTTCCAGAATCACCTACTAATCAAAAACTAAGCATGCAATTAACCTAATTAATTATAATCAGAGATAACAGCGGAAATATGGCCAACAACAATAGTTATACAACCCAATCGAAATCGAAGTCTAGACTAACTCAAAATGAAATATCCAGTACAACCATATCGAATCAAATGGAAAACACTGAAAACTAAACCAACCAGCTACTCAACGTCCTCCTCCTGCTCCTCCTGAGCCATCCAACCTGAGGCCTGCCCCGTGGGAATGGGGTGTCCAAGAATAAACAAAACCGAGGACGTGAGCGATAAGAACGCCCAGTACTAAAGTATGAGTATACAAACCTATATGAAATGCACATGCTATGATATGATACCAGGGTAGTCAAGAAACAGGAATCACAAAGGATCTCAAAATGCTCAGTCTAGAGGCGCCAAGTGGATAGTGCCGCGCGGTCCAACCTCTGGGTCACTGCATCCACTACAAGACAGACGTGGACCTAAAATGTCCCGGACCACCGAAGCCCTCCCGACCCGTCGGCCACTGTGTACTCTCGGTGTCCATGCGTCCACAAGACAGGGCTGAGCGGCCCCAAGATATAGCTTATCTCGAAAGAGATACAGCTCAACAGTAAAGGCTATCTCGAAGGAGATACGGCTCAACATGATATGCAATATGCATCATAACTCGTGACATAATAGCATGCATCATATGACATATAACAATGCAGCAAATACTCATGCAACACATATATGAATGTATACTCAACCAGGATATCTCGGATAGTACTTTCGTACCTCTATCACAGCAAGCCTAGCCTTACGCAACACCGCTAATCAGGTCTAGCACAAGCCTACGCATCAAAAGCATACTCAATCAATACTACCATGCTCGACTAGCAAAACCAGTACTCCCTAGTACTACCAAAGGTTTAGGGTTTACCTTCGTCCGTCGACAGCCCTTTGATGTCGATTGCCTTGAAACTCAGGCGCCGCTACGCTACTACTCCTGGCAGCTCTTAGCTATCGCTCGACCAACAACTAACCCTAGAAACCTTCCAAACTCTCCAAAATGAGAGAAAACTCAAGAAATTGGCAAGTCAAAATGAGGAAATCCGAGCACTATTTATAGGCCATGTTCGGATCCTCCGAACAACACTTCGGAACGTCCGAATGCTACGTGTCCATTGGCTCTTGACAGCTCATGATCGGATCCTCCGATCATACACTTCGGACCGTCCGAACATGCATGGAAAATGACGTGTCGATCAACACTTGACACCTATGATCGGATTCACCGAACTACACTTCGGATCGTCCGAACTCTTCGGTGCTTCCGAACCCTCTTCGGTCCGTCCGATCATGACCATAGCCAAAATTACACCTTAAACCTTCTTAATCACCATTACTCCGTTAATTACCCAATTTGGAATTCGGGCTACTACAGTTACTTGCTCTCGATACATTGCCTAAAGAAAAGATTGATGTGCATAATGTAGAACTACTTGAAGATGCAATTATAGAGGTACCAAAAGTATCCCCTGAATTGAAGGAACTTCCAAGTCACCTCTGTTATGCATTTTTAGGTGAAAATTCAACATATCCGGTAATTATCTCTTCTTTTCTTACTTGTACTGAAAAAGAAAAATTGTTGAGGGTGTTGAGAGAATTTAAATCTGCTCTGGGATGGACAATTGCTGATATAAGGGGAATTAGCCCTACTGTTTGTATGCATAAAATTTTGATGCAGGAATCATATTCACCTTATGTTGATCATCAGAGAAGGCTTAATCTTGCAATGAAAGAGGTTGTAAGGGCTGAAGTGTTAAAATTGTTAAATGCTGGTGTTATTTATGCTATTTCTGATAGCTCATGGGTTTCACCAGTACAAGTAGTGCCTAAGAAGGGAGGAATAACTGTAGTGAAAAATGAGAACAATGAATTGATTTCAACTCGCCCAGTGACTGGTTGGCGAGTATGCATAGACTACAGAAAATTGAATGATGCTACTAGGAAAGATCATTTCCCACTTCCATTTATTGACCAGATGCTTGATAGAGTTGGTGGTTATCATTATTATTGTTTTCTAGATGGTTATTCAGGTTACAATCAGATTGTCATAGCACCGGAGGATCAGGAGAAGACTACCTTCACTTGCCCTTACGGTACATTTGCTTTCAGGAGAATGCCATTTGGACTATGCAATGCACCTGCTACTTTTCAGAGGTGTATGATGGCCATATTTTCTGACATGGTTGAGGAAATAATGGAGGTTTTTATGGATGACATTTCTGTATTTGGTACATCTTTTGATCATTGTTTGCAAAATTTAATGCTTGTTTTGCAGAGATGTCAGGATAAGAATCTAGTTCTGAATTGGGAAAAATGTCACTTCATGGTTCCAGAAGGTATTGTGCTTGGCCACAAAATTTCAGCTAAAGGAATAGAAGTTGACAGGGCCAAAGTTGTGGCAATTGAAAATCTTCCACCGCCAAAGAATGTGAAAGGAATCCGAAGTTTCTTGGGACATGCCGGGTTTTATCGTCGTTATATTAAAGATTTCTCTAAAATTACTAGACCTTTATGTAATTTTTTAGAGAAAGATTCGACATTTATTTTTGATGATGATTGCTTGCAGGAATTTAACAAGATCAAGGCAGCACTGATTTCAGCACCCATCATGATAGTACCTGATTGGAAGGAGCCATTTGAGCTCATGTGTGATGCTAGCTACTATGCTGTAGGAGCAGCATTGGGACAAAGGAGAGACAAGATGTTTAAAGCCATCTACTATGCAAGTCGTACACTCAATGCAGCCCAACAGAATTATACAACTACTGAAAAAGAGATGCTAGCAGTGGTGTTTGCATTCGACAAATTCAGAACATATCTCATAGGCACAAAAGTAACGGTTTTCACTGACCATGCAGCTCTTCGTTACTTGTTTGCAAAAAAAGATGCAAAGCCCAGATTGATACGATTGATACTCCTACTTCAAGAATTTGACTTTGAAGTCAAAGATAAGAAAGGTTGTGAGAACCAGGTGGCTGATCACCTGTCTCGACTAGAGCTGGAAGAACGAACTGAAGGTGGAGCTATCAACGAATCATTCCCAGATGAGCAACTTTTCAAGGTAAGGGATACATATCCGTGGTTTGCAGATATAGCTAATTTCCTTGCTACAGGAGAATTGCCTTCAGATTTAACGTATCATCAAAAGAAGAAATTTCTTCATGATTCCAAGTTTTACTTGTGGGATGATCCATTCTTGTTCAAGAGATGCGCTGATCAGATAATCAGACGATGCGTAGCTGAGGAAGAAGCAGGTATGATTCTAGAGCAATGTCATTCTTCACCTTACGGTGGACACTTTGGAGCATCTAGAACAGCAGCTAAAGTATTACAGTCAGGTTTCTATTGGCCTAATTTATTTAAAGACAGTTATACTTTAGTCAAGTCATGTGATAAATGCCAAAGAGTTGGCAACATTTCTAGACGACATGAACTTCCACTAACAAATATTTTGGAGGTGGAACTCTTTGATGTATGGGGTATTGATTTTATGGGTCCTTTCCCATCTTCGTTTGGTCAATCATACATTTTACTTGCTGTCGATTATGTGTCAAAATGGGTGGAAGCAATTGCCACCGCAACTAATGATGCTCGAGTTGTTGTTAAGTTTGTCCACAGGAACATCTTCACGAGATTTGGAACGCCTAGAGCCATTATCAGTGATGAAGGTACACATTTCTGTAACAAAATTTTTAATTCACTATTGGCCAAGTATGATGTGAAGCACAGGGTGACAATGGCATACCACCCGCAAGCTAATGGGCAAGCAGAAATATCCAACCGGGAGATTAAGCAAATATTGGAAAAGACAGTGAAAACAAACCGGAAGGATTGGGCAATCAAGCTAGATGACGCTTTATGGGCATACAGGACTGCATACAAGACACCTATCGGGATGTCACCTTATAGGTTGGTCTTTGGGAAAGCTTGTCATTTACCTTTGGAACTGGAGCACAAGGCATTTTGGGCTATCAAAAAGCTAAATTTTGACATGGGAGCATCGGGCGAGCAACGACTGTTGCAGTTGAATGAGATGAACGAATTCAGGAATGATGCATACGAGAATGCCAAGATATACAAAGAAAATACCAAGAGATGGCACGACAAGCAGATTCTTCGACGAGAATTTGAAGCAGGACAACAGGTGTTATTATTCAATTCTCGACTGAGGTTGTTTACTGGTAAGTTAAAATCCAGATGGTCTGGCCCATTCACAGTAGAAAAAGTGTACCCACATGGTGCAATTGAACTAAAATGCAAAAATGGCGAAACATTCAAAGTCAATGGTCAGAGGGTCAAGCATTATTTTGGCAATGAAGTGCGGCAAATGGACAACATACCGTTGCGAGAATCAAAATAGACTGAAGAAAGTCAGGCTGATGACGTTAAACCAAGCGCTAATTGGGAGGCAACCCAATTTTTTTTTTCTATTGCATTTTGATTTCAGTGTTGATTTTATTTTTTGTATCATGTTTTTGTGTTGTTGTATATATATATATATATTTTTTTTTATATAATGTATGATTTTATCTTCCCAAATTTAATGAATCCCAATTGTTTTCTTTTCAGAACTGATAATTTTAGAAGAAAATTCGAAGCAGGAGTGCACCCGCAGCACAAAGACAGCGCACCCGCACTCCTTAGCATACCGCCCCCGCGCTGATTCGCATGGAAAAATGCAAGGGCTGCCGAACATGCACCACACCCGCGCTACACCTAATACCGCACCCGCGCTGCCTGTTCGAACATACACCGCACCCGCGGTGCTTACACTACCGCACCCGCGGTCTCACGTTTTTAAGACAGATTTGGGCATTCATCAACCATTACCGAAAACATTCTCAAGAACACCCACTTCCACTTTCGAAATCCCTACTCAAAACTCAACTCATACACCAAATTCTTGTTCTTCTTTCAACAAATTCATCACTACAACCTAAAAATCTTCAATTATTCCATCAAATTTCTCATTCCTTTCCATCAAATTTAAAATCAAACCTAGGGTTTGAAAAGGGGGTTCGAAAATCTCTTCAAGATTTGAGTGGAACTTTGAATTAATTCTTCAAGAAACATTTCAACACACTCAAGGTGAGCCAATTCATTGCATATTTGTTGGAAAATTCGAGATTGTTGGTGTTAGTGGCTATAGAAGGAAATTATTGGTGAATACATTCTTCATTTTGGGGATATTGTTCATTGATTGTTGTGTATATTGTTGTGTTGTGGATATTGTTTGTATTGAGTTTGGGGGAGTAAAAAAATCATTGAATTGTGAGAATTGGGTTGAAGTAAAGTTGGTGTTTGCAAGATGTTTGACAAAATGCCACTAAAAAGAAAGTCATCAAAGGGTGCTTCATCATCATCACAAGTGAACTATGATGCGAGTCGATTTTATGACGAGAGGGCGGAGGAACAATACGGGAAAATATTGAATAGAAGCATAATCAAGGAGAGGGGTTTTGATATGAGCTTCCCTGATACTGAAATTGGGAGGATGCTTACTGCTAGACAGTGGGAAGAATTTGGCAGACAGCCACAGGATGCTGTCATATCACTGGTGAGAGAGTTCTACGCTAACCTTAAGGTTAGATATGATCGATTGACAGTTTTTGTTCGAGGTAAACAGGTAGCATATGATGCACATACAATCAACACGATATATGGCTTCCCTCAAATCATGCACGACGAGTATGAAGAATACCGAAATGAGCATGTTGATTATAACAATATTCTTCAAACAGTATGTATACAGGGAGCCGAATGGCGAATGCGAGACGATGTGCACTTGAGCTTAGCAAAGTCTGATCTGAAGACTGTTGCTAAAAATTGGTATTCATTCATTGCTGCCAGAATAAAGCCAACCGAACACACAACCACTGTCATTAAGGAGAGGGCCATCCTCATATTTTTCATTATGACAGGGAAGACAGTTGATCTCGGTCGATTGCTTCAGAATTCCATTTTAGACTATGCAAGAGGTAACTCTCCAAGTGGACTTCTCCACCCCTCTCTCATAACTGTTTTATGCCAACGTGCGGGGGTTACTTGGGCGACGAGTGAAGAGTTGCTGAGGCCTAAGAATGATATTGTGGTAATTCAACCATATGGGGGCATCAGAAATGACCAAGCTGCAGCACGTAGAGCTGAAAGGGAATTCAATCGGAGAGTTGCAGAGAGACGTGACCAAGCCCAAGCTCAAGAGCCACAGCCGCAGCAAAGGCATAGGAGAAATAGGTTGAATCAGTTAGAAGAGGATATGAGGGTACAACGCCAAGAGATGGATGCTTTTCGGTATAGGACCGATACATTCATGGATTACATGATGGATTTCACTTCGGTGTTGGCTCAG
Source organism: Primulina eburnea (assembly GCF_022965805.1). Lineage (NCBI taxonomy): Eukaryota > Viridiplantae > Streptophyta > Magnoliopsida > Lamiales > Gesneriaceae > Primulina > Primulina eburnea. The sequence goes on from NC_133110.1 coordinate 27,523,432, forward strand.
CAGTTCCCTTCTGCTTCCACTTCTGGACATCCATTTCCACCTCCTCCACAGTGGCCACCTGTCTACCACCCGCCAGAGTTCCAACCACCCCACCATGATGACGATGACGAGGATGATGGCAATGACCACTGACGGTCGTTGCCCATTGTATGTGCATTTTCCAATTTATCATGCCTATTTACATCGAGGACGATGCACATGTTTAAGTTTGGGGGAGTTATTTTATTTTATCTTTGTGTGTTTTGTTTTAATTTATTTAGAGTGTTTATTTGTTTATTTGATTTTGTGTGTTTATTTACTTAGTGTATTTTTGTGTGTTTAATTTTTTTTTGGTTTATTTTGTGTGTTTGTAGTATTTTAGTCATGAAATGTTTAATGAATTGGCCAATGATGAATTTTTTTTTAGAAAAGCAATGTCATGCATCAAATTCATGTTAATTAACCACTTTGAAAATTTAGAGAATAATCATGAAATTTGGTGAGTTTGAGACTTAAAATTTCTATAAAACTTTGTGATTTTTATTTGACATTGAAATAAAATTTTTGCAAACATATAAATGATTTAGGCAATCTTTGAATTCATTTGGGCCATGTATATTATTCATAAACATTCATTTGAAGCCCTTTTGAGCCTATATGAGAAAAGAGTTGTGTTTTTGAAATTCCTTGGAAGCCAAGCACATTTCTTTTAAATATATGTATTTGTTTGATGCATTGAGACATCATTTTCACGATGATTAGAATTATACTCTTTTGATGGTGAATTGAGATTTTGTCTAGAACTATCCAAACATCACTCGAGGCGAAATACGGACAAATTATGATTTAGGTGATTTTTGGATCGATTGAGCCTTTCAAGCTACCAAATAAATTAATTTATCATTTGTCACCTCTTTGAACTTATATGAATTTGAATGGCACACTTAAATATGTGTAAAAGACCCCCATTCAAATATTTTTTTCAAGAATCCCACAATTACCAACCTTTTGAATATCTTATATAATTAATTCCTACCTTCTCAAGGGAGTAAGAATTCGAAAGAAATTAATTTTCTCCTACAAAAGAAAAATGAATAATGATACATTGTTGAAGATTGAAAAAAAAAAGGGGAGAAAAAGAGATGAGATGAATAAAGAAAAGAAAAAAAAAATGGAGATCAAAAGAAATAATGGAGTTGAAAAAAAGAGAAGAAATTCAATTTATTCCCTTATTTGAACTCCTAAACTTTATTTGTAGCTATGAACCGAGGCCTAACATTATAACCATTGAAAATCCTATTAACCTAGTCATAGTTGTCCAATATACTAGTGGAGAGTGATTGGGAGGATCTAGCCTATGGACAATCGATAAACACTGTCATTGAGTAAGAATTTTGATTAATTTTTCACACACCTCATTGCATCAAACATTTATTGGGTATCCCTTTCTTGAATAAATATTGATTTGAACCCAATCTTTACCTAAAAAGACCTTGTGATATGTGTTTGTAAAAATTTGACATCAATTGAGAATGATTTGATACATGGTTGAAGAGATTTGAAGTTAGAGAACGAACCAATCACATGATTTTATCTGGATGAACAAGTGGTTGAATTGATTTGAATTGTAAATGCATGATGGATTTTGAATTTATATTGAGGCCAAGTTCTTTAAAATATTTCATGACTTGTTTGTTGGTTTGTTTTTGTTGTTTTGTTTTGCTCGGGACTAGCAAAATCTTAAGTTTGGGGGAGTTTGATAAGTGCAATTTATTGTACTTTTATTACTTGTTTTTAACATGGAATTTTGTGATTCTTGAGCAGGTTTTATTTGATATGTTGTTTTTGTTATTGTAGTTTGGAAGCTTAGAAACGAGAGTTTGGAATGATAAAGTGATGAATTAGAAGGTGCAAGGGACAAAGATACACGAAGCACTACTGCACCCGCGCCACACCAAGCGCCGCGGCCGCACTACCTGCCGAGAAGACAGCGCCCCCGCGCTGCTTACATGAGCGCCACCGCGCCAACTGCCGAGGCATGACCGCACCCGCGGTCATTCAAGCGCCGCACCCGCGCTGTCAACTCTGCAGCAAGAGATTTTTATGTGAAAGGACACCGCACCCGCGGTCCTTATACTGCTGCACCCGCGGTCATGCACAAACACCATTCCGGAAATTAAGAAACTTTGTGGACTTTGAACAAAAGAAGGGGAAAATGGTGTGCTACGTGATGTATCTTGTCTAGAGTATAAAAGGGTCTCTTTATTATCATCTAGGGTATGGAGAGAAGCTAGGAAAGGGTGGAGGCTACAAAGAAAAGGGTTGAAGATCAAGAAGATCATCTCCAACAAGTTCTTGCACATTTTTGGACAAAAACTTCATACACTCCAAAACTCTTGTTCTAAGTTCTTTCTTTCTTTATTTTTACTTTTATTTTGATATGTCTTGTTTATTATTTATGTGTTGTTGTTTTATTTTCATTATTATGAACTAAATCTTAATTCTAGAGGTATGATGGAACAAAACTAGAAACCATGTGTTGAGATTCATGATTTATGCTATATAAGTTGTCTTTATTGTTTATTTGTGTTTTTCCAATCTTACTGCTTTCATTTTATTGGCCATATCTTGAATGATTTGTATGTTATAAATTATCACTTGAAAAAGGAAATTTATAATCAAGAAAGGGAAAAATACATCGATGGTATTGATATAGTTCGAGAGGACATATTTTGCTATTGAAGCTATAAAAAGAATTTAGTGCTTGTTGTTGTCTTATTTAATTATTGATTGTCGACGGAGATGTTGCAATCTTTTGTTAGATAATTAGTATCTACTTAGCACTCGAGAGAGGGAGTAGATAATTATAGAATTCTTGGTTAATGAATAAGAAGGACAATTATAATATAGCTACACAGAATAGAACATGGTGGATAGTTGAGTGAAGTCGGACCTCTAGATCTTTTATTCCATTGTTAAACTCTGTTTGGTATTAAATTAAATTTATTTTCAATTCAGTTATTGGTATGAACAAATCTGTTATTTGATTATTCTAAATAAAATCGAGACTATTCTAATTACAAGCATTAGTATAAATTTAGAAATTACATTCCTCGTAGGATCGATACTTGTACTTAAATTACATTTTACTATAACTTGACGCCGTGCGCTTGCGAGCATTAAAGAAAACACGCAACAGTGAACTCCACTAGAGGTAGTCTAGACTCTCATGTTCCCTGAAAATCAATCATGCAAGCTCGCAACAAGTCCTCTAAAATCTGAATCACTCGCTCAGACTGGCCATCTGTCTGCGGGTGAAAAGCTGTACTGAAAAGCAACTTCGTCCCCATAGCTGCATGTAAGCTCTTCCAGAAGGACGATGTAAACCTCGGGTCCCTGTCGGACACAATAGAGACTGGGAAACCATGCAACCGGACTATCTCCCGGATATAAAGCTCCGCATACTGCGTCATGGAGAAAGTCGTCTTCACTGGCAGAAAATGCGCTGACTTAGTGAGTCTGTCTACTATAACCCAAATGGAGTTCGATGCTCTGACTGACCTCGGTAATCCAACCACAAAATCCATAGTAATGTTCTCCCACTTCCACTCGGGAATGGGAAGTGGCTTAACCAATCCCGCTGGCCTCTGATGTTCAGCTTTTACTTGCTGGCAAGTGAGACATTCTGATACGAATCTACGGATGTCTCGCTTCATCCCTGGCCACCAATACAATATCTGGAGGTCCTTATACATCTTGGTACCTCCCGGATGGATAGAATACGGAGATGCGTGTGCCTCTGTCAAGATATCCTGTCTGATCGATTCACCACTAGGCACCCACATTCTACCGCTGTATCTCGCAATGCCGTCTGTCACTGTGTAAAGAACATTGCCCTTGGCTTCATCTTTCAGTCTCCATTTCTGTAGCTGTTCATCTGAAGACTGTCTTGCTCGGATGCGGTCTAGCAAATCATATTTGACTATCAGATTAGACAGTCTAGGGGCTCTGCCCTCAGGATAAATCTCTAGACCAAATCTCTGAATCTCGGACTGAAGTGGTCTCTGAGCTGTCAACTGAGCAACAACTGCCACTTTTCTGCTCAAAGCGTCTGCGACAACATTAGCCTTTCCCGGATGGTAACTAATTTCGCAGTCGTAATCTTTCACAAGTTCTAACCACCTTCTTTGTCTCATATTCAGCTCTTTCTGCGTGAAGAAGTATTTGAGACTTTTGTGATCGGTGAAAATCTGACACTTCTCGCCGTATAAGTAATGTCTCCAAATCTTCAATGCAAAGACAACGGCGTCTAACTCAAGGTCATGCGTCAGGTAATTCTTCTCGTGCACCTTCAACTGCCTGGGAGCATAGGCTATGACCCGACCCTGCTGCATCAATACTGCGCCTAACCCGAGCTTAGATGCATCGGTATATAACACATAATCTCCTTGCCCTGATGGCATGGCTAACACTGGTGCTGAAATGAGAGCTTGCTTCAAAGTGTCGAAGCTCCTCTGACACTCATCACTCCACACAAATTTGGCATTTTTCTTGGTTAGTGAAGTGAGTGGCACTGCTATGGACGAAAATCCCTTAATAAACTTGCGGTAGTAACCAGTTAAACCCAAAAAGCTGCGGATTTCTGATGCATTCTTTGGCTCTACCCATTCCTTAACGGCTGCTACCTTGGCTGGATCCACTTCAATCCCGCTGCTAGACACTATATGCCCCAAGAATGCTACTTTCTGCAACCAAAATTCGCACTTACTGAATTTCGCAAATAACTTGCGACTTTGCAAAACCTGTAAAACTGTCCTCAAATGTTGGTCATGCTCCTCATGGCTCTTCGAGTATATAAGGATGTCGTCAATGAACACGATGACGAACTGATCAAGGTAGGGCTGAAACACTCGGTTCATAAGGTCCATGAAAATTGCTGGAGCATTAGTCAGTCCAAACGGCATCACCAAAAACTCGTAATGTCCGTATCTAGTCCTGAAGGCTGTTTTGTGGACATCTGCATCCTTCACTTTCAGTTGGTGGAACCCTGATCGAAGATCTATCTTAGAGAACACGGTGGCTCCCTGCAACTGATCAAACAGGTCTTCGATTCTAGGCAACGAGTACTTATTCTTGATCGTTACCTTGTTCAGCTCACGGTAATCGATGCACAGTCTCATGCTTCCGTCCTTCTTTTTCACAAAAAGTACTGGTGCGCCCCACGGTGAGAAACTCGGGCGGATAAACTCCTTGTCTAAGAGCTCCTGAATCTGTTGCTTGAGTTCTAACATTTCCGCTGGAGCTAACCGATACGGTGCCTTAGAGATTGGCACTGTGCCTGGCATGAGATCAATAGCAAACTCCACCTCCCTCTCTGGTGGAAGACCTGACACATCGTCTGGGAAGACGTCTAGGAATTCACTGACTACTGGCACTTCTGCTAGAGATGGAGTAGTCACATCCGGTGCTGAAATAATACTCGCCAAGAAGGCCTGGCAGCCCTTGGAAATCAGTCTCCTCGCCTGCATGCACGAAATCATGCGAGGGAATATTCTCTATCTATCTGGCTCAAAAAGAAACTGCTCCATACCCAATGGTCTGACTAGTACTGATCGCTTCTGAAAGTCGATAAGAACTCTGTTCTTAGTCAGCCAGTCCATTCCCAATATGATGTCGAATTCTGGCATTGGCAATAGGATTAAATCTGCATACACTAGGTGGCCATGCAGTTCTAGATCGATATCTCTGACCACACTGGTAGCTAACAGCTCTTCCCCTGATGGGACTGTTACTGAGAAATTCACGCCTAGGCCAATGGACTTGAGATCCAAATGATTAGCAAACGTTTCCGATATAAAGGAGTGAGTGGCTCCTGTGTCTATCAATGCGGTTGTGGATAGTCTCTTAATAAAAATGTTTCCTGAGATGCATTAGAACAACACAAAACGAACTTATATCCCCAAAATTACTAACATAAGCCTTAAGCATAGAAGAGCCCAATATCTCAAGTTACTCAAAAATAGTACTAGCACACTAATAATCCCAACAAAAATTCACATGCAAGGCAAAATAATACTGAACTTTGGTAGGAAAGTTTACCGGTCAGTAGTGTAGTGTCTGGGTTCGCCTCCTGAGCATGCATGGCGAAAACTCTCCCTTGAGTTGGTTGCTTCCACTGCGGGCACTCCTTCAGCATGTGATCCGTAGCTCCACACTTGAAGCACTTGCCTGATCAATACAAGCACTGTCCCAGGTGCTGACGGCTGCATTTAGGACACACGGGGAAGGCAACGGGCTTCTGAGGCGCCCTTTGCTGCTGAACTGGACCCTTGCCCTTTGGTGGTCCATGATAAGGCTTCTTCGATGGAGGCCCCTGGTACTGCTTCTTAAATTGGGGCCTCTGATGTTGCTGCTGTTGCGGGGGAGCTTGGTAGGGCCTCTTGCCCTGACTGTCGGCCTCAATATCTCGCTGGTCTTGTTCCGCCGCCAAAGCCCTAGATACAGCGACTGTATAAGAAGTAGGGCCAGCTACCCTCACATCACGGCGCAAGACGGGCCGCAAACCATTCAGAAAATGCCTCAGTTTTGCTTGGGCATCATTTGCAATGAGGGGTACGAAGTGACACCCCCTCTCAAATTTCCTCACAAACTCGGCCACGCTACTGTCTCCCTGTCGCAGCGTCATAAACTCGTTGGTGAGTCTGGTTCGTACTTCCTCAGTGAAGTACTTGGAGTAAAAGACTTCCTTGAAACCATTCCAAGGCAGTACTTGCAGATTAACCGCCACGGACGCGCTCTCCCACCATAACCTGGCGTCTCCAGTCAATAAGAAGATGGCACAACGGATCCTATCAGCATCTGCCAGCTCCATAAAGTCGAAAATTACTTCGATGGACTTGATCCATCCCTCAGCGACCATCGGGTCAGTGGTACCCGAAAACTCCTTCGGACTCATCCTCCGGAACTTCTCATATACCGCCTCTGGTTGGGGCCTCGCCCCTACGCCTGCTGCTGCCTGGTTCCCCGCAAACTGTGCGAAGAACTGCGTCATACCAGCAAGCATCTGAGTCTGCTTATCTGGTGGTGGAGGTGGTGGAGGATTGGCCCTCTCCTCATCTCGATGCTCTCTGTTCTCATCCCTTGTTTCACGGTCGATCACACGTCTAGGAGGCATACTGTTCCAATAAATTACCCAATACATAAACCCAACATACATGTACATATATCAATATTTTATGATGCACGTAAATCAAACTTAAAACATGCACATACTGAAATCATAACTTGATGCTTACTACATAACATAATGCAAAACTTTAAACTTACAGACTTGAGGTGTGACTTCGTGAGCTTCTTGCGACTGGCAGTAGGCATAACCCTTTAACGGATGGTTGGTCCCCGTTCATAATTTAACGCTTTCCAACCACGATCTAACCCGTTCATAATTTAACGGGCGGATTGGTCCCCGTTCATAATTTAACGCTTTCCAATCCTAACATAATTTGGTCACAAGACATTTAGCATACCTCCAAAACTTAAAATATTTTCTTGCACGTCATACCTACTTACTTGGCGTTGAGGGATTCGTTGGACTTCGACTGGGGCCGTTGCTGCTGTACATACTAGCTTGAATTTGCATACTTAACTTGCATAACTTAACGTAGAAATTGCACTTACTCTCAAGTTCAATCATTACTTAGGACATTCTAAAATTCCCATGACTTGACATTGTTGAACATTGCACTAAATCAAGACATCAAACCTCAAAGTATAGCATGATAATTCTTAAAACTCAAGTACACGGACCCCGTGCCCAGGTCCGGCTCCGGGTCCGTGTAGGTGCGGTGAATTGCCTCATGAAGAAAAGGGAAGGCACGGACCCCGTACTGAGGTCCGGGTGGGGGTCCGTGTAGGTGCGCAAAAGTGAAACTCGAGAGGAAATGAGGACACGGACCCCGTGCTAGGGTCCGTGTAAGGGTCCGGGTGTCTACGCAAAAATGGCTGTTCGAAGGAAACAAAGGCACGGACCCCGTGTCAAGGTCCGTGTATAGGTCCGTGTGGCCTCGAATTTTCTGAACCTGCGAGGAAAACTTACACAATGTCTATTCTCCCAATCAAACAGCAAATGGAACAAAATTAGACAACTTGAGACCATCCTGAGACACCATAGCATTGAACTAAACTCGTACGAACACCCAAAACAACGCCGTTCCCCTACTATACATACAATTCAAGAAACGTGGCAATTGACCCCGAACGCTTCCTACGACTTCTAATGTACTCGAGTGCCTAACGACACTAAAGGACATACCCAACACCAACCCAAGCATCATACTAATCATACCTAGACGCAGCACCGATCACCCGTCGATCCCCAACGAAGCCTGCAACAAATAAACTTCGAGAACACAATTTTTCGTAAAAGTCGCAGTTTGAGTAGTCCCATGAAAAACATCATAACTCACTCAATTTTCATCCAAAAATCTCGAATGTTATATCAAATCGAAGGCATCAAAAAGTTATACGATTTTCTAGTTGAAAGGTTTCTCAAAATCTCTACTGAAAGTTCGCAGTTTTGACCAGAACAGCAAAAACGGGATTTTTAGATCTAAAAAGGACTCCGAAAGCGATTTAAACGTGATTGCTCAAACTTCTACACAACATACACATGGTTTTACACATAAATAACAACGCACGCATAATATGCCATGATCGATGCATCAAGAACAGAATATACGTGCCTTTTGATATTAAAAATACCGTGACGACGATACCGAAGCGGAGACGGTGCGAGGCTCGATCCGGGACGAACGTGGCGCTAAAATCCTTGAAGAAAGCACACGAAAATATGCTGGAATAATTCAGAGGAGGGGGCGACTGTTTCTTACACAAGAACCCTAGGTTTTCTTTTTAAAATCTGAAAATAAACTTGTAGGTGTGTGTTGTGTGTTTTAGTGTGTGTAAAAACGTGTTTAGTGTGTGTGAGTGTAGAAAACGTGTGTGTATTTAATTAGGAGAAATCTAGTGCTAAATTAACTAATTAAAATACTAGTTAAAAGTTAACACTCACTAATTTAATCAAACTCTACAATTAAAATGATTACACACCAATTTTAAAAATTTTAAACTCTTAAATCACTAAATACATTATAATGCTTTAACATATTAAAACTTAACAACTTATTAAAAATTCCCCATCCTTAACTTAAAATAAAATACCATATTTTAAATTACCAACATCGTCACCGGTCTTTTCCTCGACCCCGCTTCGAATAGTCGCCTGAAACATGAAACTCGAAAAACATTTTAACGTGCATCACAATAAACATGAATTATTTAAAATAATGCATTTCATAATTTATGCATGGCATAAAACTCATTTAAAATAAATTAAATGATTTAATAGTTAAATAAATGCATGGGTCATACGTGTACTGAATTTGGGCACTACACTCATTCTCCCATCCTTCTTCTTCACAAAAAGCACTGGTGCGCCCTACGGTGAGAAACTAGGGCGGATAAATCCTTTGTCGAGGAGCTCCTGAATCTGCTGCTTGAGCTCTAACATCTCAGCTGGAGCTAATCTGTATGGTGCCTTAGAGATTGGCGCTGTGCCTGGCACGAGATCGATTGCAAACTCCACCTCTCTCTCTGGTGGAAGGCCTGTGATGTCATCAGGAAAGACGTCTGGGAAGTCTCTGACTACTGGCACCTCTGATAAAGATGGAGTGGGCACGCCAGGCGCTGAAATAATACTGGCCAAGAAGGCCTGACACCCCTTGGAAATCAACCTCCTCGCCTCTATGCACGAGATCATGCGAGGGAAGCTTCTCCATCTGGCTGGTTCAAAAAGAAACTGCTCCATGCCTGGCGGTCTAACCAAAACTGACCTCTTCTGAAAATCTATTAAGACTCTGTTCCTTGTCAGCCAGTCCATTCCCAGAATGATATCAAACTCTGGCATTGGTAAGACGATCAAGTCGGCATACACTAGGTGGCCGTGCAGTTCTAGATCGATTTCTCTGACCACACTGGTAGCTAACAGCTCTTCTCTTGATGGGACTGTCACCGAAAAGTTCACGTCTAGACCAATGGACTTGAGGTCCAAATGATTAGCAAACGTCTCTGATATGAAGGAGTGAGTGGCTCCTGAGTCTATCAGTGCAGTTGTGGATAATCTCTTAATAAAAATGTTTCCTGAGATGCGTTAGTACAACACCACTTATTTTCCCAAAATTTCTAACATAAACCTTAAGCACAATAGAATTCAATAACCCTAGGCAAACAAAATATTACTAGCACGCTAATAATCCCAAGTAAAAATTCCACATGCGAGGCAAAATAATACTGAGCTTTACCAGTCAGTAAGGTGGTGTCTGGATCCGCCTCCTGTGCATGCATGGCGAATACCCTGCCCTGGGTTGGCTGCTTCCACTGTGAGCATTCCTTAAGCATGTGATCCGTAGCTCCACATTTAAAACATTTGCCTGACCCATATAAGCACTGTCCTGGATGCTGGCGGTTGCACTTAGGACACATTGGGAAAATACCGGGCCTCTGTGGTGCCCCCTGCTGCTGAACGGGACCCTTGCCCTTCGGCGGTCCCTGAAAAAGTTTCTTTCCTGGAGGCCCCTGATACGGTTTCTTAAAGTGGGGTCGCTGATTCTGCTGCTGTTGGTGTGGCTGCGGTGGAGCCTGATAGGGCCTCTTGCCCTGCCTGTCCGCCTCAATATCCCGCTGGTCTTGCTCTGCAGCCAGAGCTCTAGAAGCAGCAACTGCATAAGAAGTAGGGTCAGCTACCCTCACGTCACGGCGCAGGATCGGCCGTAAACCATTTAAGAAGTGCCTCAACTTCGCCTGGACATCATTAGCAACGAGGGGCACGAAGTGACATCCCCTCTCAAACTTCCTAACAAATTCTGCCACGCTACTGTCCCCCTGTCGCAGCGTCATAAACTCGTTGGTGAGTCTGGTTCGTACTTCCTCAGTGAAGTACTTGGAGTAGAAAACCTCCTTAAAACCATTCCAAGGCAGCACCTGTAAATTGACTGCCACTGACACACTCTCCCACCATAGCCTAGCATCTCCAGTTAATAAGAAGGTGGCGCAACGGACTCTGTCAGCATCCGTCAGCTCCATAAAGTTGAAAATTACTTCGATGGACTTGATCCATCCCTCAGCTAACATCGGGTCAGTGGTACCCGAAAACTCCTTCGGACTCATCCTCCGGAACCTCTCATATACTGCCTCTGGTTGGGGCCTCGCCCCTGCACCTACTGCTGCAGCCTGGTTCCCCGCAAACTGTGCGAAGAACTGCGTCATCCCAGCAAGCATCTGTGCCTGCATATCTGCTGGTGGATGTGGTGGAGGATTGGCCCTCTCCTCATCTCGTTGTTCCCTGTCCTCAACTCAATGCTCTCTGTTCTCATCCCTTGTTTCCAGGTCAACCAAACGTCTAGGAGGCATACTGTTCCAATGAATTACCCAACACGTAAACCCAACATGCATGTACATGATATAAATGACATATGATGCACGAAATTTGAACTTAAACATGAACATGCTGAAATTCATGGCTTAATGCATATTACATAGCATAAGATTTTGAAAATTTAAAACTTACAGACTTGAGGTGTGACTTCGAGAGCTTCTTGCCACTGGCAGTAGGCATAACCCTTTACAAGAACACCGCTCTGATACCAACTGTAACGAACCGTACTTTTCATACTTAAAATTTGCGGAAAAATTAAAAATTTTCTTTAATAGAAACATCCATACGGTCGTCACTCATCATTCATAAAGTATCTTTGAAATCAACCATCACAATTAAAATTTGCTAAAAGAAAAAGCTGTCTCAAAATGTATCACAATCCACTCATAAAATCAGAGTATAAATGTTTTCATGCTTAAAATCTTAAAATAACGTAGGGGTCCTCGGGTCTAGCCTCCCACTCAGTCCAAGCCTGCCCCTTGGTCGCCACCTCCCGTCTCCTCATCAACGTAGTCACCTGCATCGATCAAGTCTAGTGAGTCTAAAGACTCAACACGTATAAACTGGGATAACAAGTACTACATAATAAAATCGCATGCATCTTAAAAATAGAACGTACATAACTTGAAACTTGCATACATACATAGACGTGCCATCACGTGAAACTTTCATAATCATAACTGCATACTTGAGCATACTAAAACATACATGACTTCATCATTTTTCGTAGAGGATGTTTCAAAGCAAGTGACCCATACATAATAAACGCCTGATCAGACACACCACAGTACTGGGCTGACATGGACGTATCCACTGCCGCATACATGAGATCCCCGTTCATAATTTAACGGGCTGGTTGGTCCCCGTTCATAATTTAACGCTTTCCAACCACGATCTAACCCGTTCATAATTTAACGGGGCGGAGAGGTCCTCGGCCACGTTCACCGACTTCCAAACCCATTCATAATTTGGTCACAAGACATTTAGCATACCTCAAAACTTAAAATATTTTCTTTGCACGTCATACATACTTACTTGGCGTTGAGGGATTCGTTGGACTTCGACTGGGGCCGTTGCTGCACACACTAACATTAACTTGCATACTTAACTTGCAAAACTTAACGTAGAAATCATACTTACTCTCGAGTTCAATCATTACTTAGGACATTCTAAAACTTCCCATGACGCGACCCTGATAATCTTTGCACTAAACCATGACGTCTAACCTCAAAGAATACTAAATTATTTTTCCCAAAAACGAAGGACACGGACCCCGTACCTACATCCGTGTAGGGGTCCGTGTAGACTCTGGAAGTAGACACCGAAAGGAAATAAAGACACGGACCCCGTGTCAAGGTCTGGGTGAACATCCGTGTAGGCACTGGAAGATACACTAAGTGAAACCCAAAGGCACGGACCCCGTGCCCTCATCCGTGTAGGGGTCCGTGTAGATACTGGAAAAAGACGCCGAGAAGAAAACAAAGGCACGGACCCCGTGTCAGGGTCCGTGTACCCACTGTTATCGCGAACTTACGAAAATTCTGTACATGCTTTGCTGAACATCCTAAACTCGATTACACGGACTATGAAACGACACCATGAGTCGTTCCTAGAACACTAAGGCATTATACCAAACCCAAGTAAACATTACCATTACCCCAAGAGTAACAAACCATCAACAACAATGACACAACTCAAAATTCGACACAATGTTGCTTCCTACGACTCTTGATTCAACTTAGTGCCTATCGACCCGAATGAACCATTAGTGTGAAGTCCCGAAAATTTTAAGTCCATATGAACCACGTGCGTGCAAGTTATTAAATTCCTTATGTATTTTATGATTTTAATGCATACTTTCATTTAATTTATGAAATTTATTATTTTAATTATTTATGTTTATTTAATGTACGTTAAAATGTTTTCTTGAGTTTATGTTCAGATGTTTATTCGAGGCGGAATCAAGGAAAGGAGACCGGGACGATTTTAGTAAATATTATTGTGGTATTTTATTTTAAGTTAGGCTTGAGACATTTTTAAATAATTTATGAAGTTTAAAGCCTAATTTGAATATTAAGTTATTTTAGAATTTTAAACTTTTAAAGTTTATTAATTTAAGGATGTATTATTTTTAGTAGAGAATCATCATTTTTATTTAGTATACTAATTGATTAATTAGTATTTTTATTATATTAATTTAAAATCCTTAAAATGATCATTTACTAAATGATTTATTTAAACATGCAAGCACACACAATTTGACTAACACACACACTCACACATATACACACACATATACACGTACACACACACAACACAAAACACAAAACAAAACATGCTATTAAACTTTTTGACTAAAGAGAAGGTTGTGTTTTTAAAACACTCCTCTCTCAATTTATTTATTTCATTTTCTTCCTTCTTTTTTTTTCATTCAACGAGCACATCTCCTCTAAAAATTTCCAGCATATATTTAGTAAGTTTTCTTTGAAGAAATTGAGCCAAGTTCGTCCCGGATCGTCTCCCGTATCATCTCCGCTTCGGTATCGTCGTTTCGGTATTTTTAAATATCAAAAGGCACGTATATTCTGTTCTTGATGCATCGATCTTGTCATATTATGCGTTGTGTTGTTATTTATGCAAAAATTATATGTGCGATGCGTAGAAGTTTGAGCAATCACGTCTAGATCAAGTTTGAAACAATTTTGGATCACCAAATTCACGTTTTTGTTGTTCTGTAAAATACTGCGATTTTTCGGTACATATTTTGAGAAAACTTTTAATTAAAAAAACGTAGATCTTTTTGATACGTTCGATTTGATATAAAATTCGAGTTATTTGGATTAAAAACGAGTGAGTTATGGTATTTTTAGTATGACTGCTATTTTTAGATCCGAAAACTCATGTTTCGCTGTTCTTTCAAAAACTGCAATTTTTCGGTACATATTTTGAGAAAACTTTTAGTTAAAAAAAGGTATATCTTTTTGATACGTTCGATTTGATATAAAATTCGAGTTATTTGGATTAAAAACGAGTGAGTTATGGAGTTTTTAGTATGACTGCTCAAATCGTGTTTCAAGAAAGTTATGAATTTTAATATGTTCTTGAAGTTTTTATGTTGCAGGCTTTGTTGGGGATCGACGGGTGATCGTTGCTGCATATAAGAAAGTTAGTAATGATGTTTAGAGTATTTTTGAGGTTTTGATGCATGTCGTTAAGAGCTTGAATTATTAAGATGTCGTAAGAAATAAACTTTAATATAAATGACAATATTTTGGGTCGTATGAATTGTAGGGTGATTATAAAGTTTAGTTCATTGTATGGTGTCCTAGAATGGTCTCATAGTGATGAATCTTGATGCCTTATGTGTTAATTGGGAGAATAGACATGTCGCAAAATTTTCATAAAATAATTCGTCGAACAGAGCGGACACGGACCCGGACACGTAGGTAGGCACGGTGTCCGTGCCTTCTTATTTATCACAACAATTTTTAAGCGCACGGACACGAACCATGATACAGACCTAGGGACGGGGTCCGTGTACCTTCAGATTTTAGGTATATTCTTTTATTATTTAAGGTTTGATTTGAGGTTTTATACCATGGTTTAATATGATGTTTTACAGGGTTATGTCATGGGAAATTATAGAATGTTCTAAGAATCTATTTAGCTTGGGATTAAGCATGACATTTACGTTTAAGTTGTACAAGTTAAGTTTATGTATTCATATTAGTATGTTGCAGCAACGACCCGATTGACATCCAACGAGTCCCTCAGCGCCAAGTAAGTATGTATGACGTGCAAAGAAAATATTTGAAGTTTTTGAGGTATGCTAAATGTCTTGTGACCAAAAGTGAATGAGTTTGGAAGTCGGTGAACGTGGCCGAGGACCTCTCCACCCCGTTAAATTATGAACGGGTTTGAAGTTAGGATTGGAAAGCGTTAAATTATGAACGGGGACCAATCCGCCCGTTAAATTATGAACGGGTTAGATCGTGGTTGTGAAGCGTTAAATTATGAACGTGGATCAACTGGCCTGTTAAATTATGAACAGGGATCTCATGTATGTGGCAGTGGATAAGTCCCTGTCAGCCCAGTACTGTAGTTTGTCTGATCAGATATTTATTATGTTATGGGTCACTTGCTTTGAAACATCCTCTACACAAAATGATGAAGTTAAGTATGTTGAAGTATGAAAGCATGTTAAAGAAAAGTTTATGTGATGGCACGTCATATTATGTATGCAAATATGTTCAAAGTTTATGCAAAGAGTAAGTTTATGAAAGTTTAAGTTTATTATGCAAGTTCAAGTTTCAAGTATGTACGTTCTATTTTGAAGTTGTATGTGATTTTATTATGTAGTACTCGTTATTCCCAGTTTATACGTGTTGAGTCTTTAGACTCACTAGACTTGATCGATGCAGGTGAATATGTTGAGGAGGAGACAGGAGGTGGCGATCAAGGGGCAGACTTGGACTGAGCGGAAGGCTAAACCCGAGGACCACTATGTTTATGTTTTATGAAAACTTTAAAATATTATGTTTTTATGTTGGATGTGAGATGATTTGAAATAAGTACTTTGTTGGAAAATATTAGTTGGGAATGTTGATTTAAATATTATTAAGTTAAATGACATGTGACGACCGTATGAAATTTTATGTTTAAGAAAATTTTAAATTTTTCCGCAAATTTTGAATGGTAAAAAGTACGGTACGTTACAGTTGGTATCAGAGCGGTGTTCTTGTAAAGGGTTATGCCTACTGCCAGTCGCAAGAAGCTCACGAAGTCACACCTCAAGTGTGTAAGTTTTAAAGTTTTAAAATATTTTAAGTAATGAACATCAAGTCATGATTTCAGTATGTGTATGCTTTAAATTCTATTACCTTTATGTTTACATGACATACGTTTCGGAGTACATGCTGACTTGTCGTTATGAATTGAGATTGGATCTTTAAAATTTTTATGCATGTTATGACATGAAATGAGAAAGTAATTAATTTCTTGCATGTTGGTGTGGTGGACTTGGACATGAGTAAGAATTTTACTTTTGGGCGTTTGGAAAAGTTGAAAATGATTTGTCTATATTAATTTTTGGTTAATAGTACTGATGTTATACTTGTGGGTCATAAGTTAAACTTGATAATGATGAATGCTTTTGGGACTTGTAGATTTTATTTCGTCCTCGAAATTAAGTCTTACCGAACAACTCCGGGTAGCGAAGTCTCATGTCGGCCTCTGTGGGGACCCGGACACTAATCATCTTCTTACTCATTATTGGGATTTAATTATCAGTTCTGATAAACAGAGTCTAAAAATTTTTCTTTTTAAAATGTAACTGCGGAAGGTAATAGAATCTAAACAATATACATCTCTGTATAAAAACTACAGTTCAGTAGAAAAGTACAATACTGTACAACCTAAGTCTAAGGTTCAATTACTAAATCTAAGTAATAAACCAAGTCTGCTACAAGTCCGGAATCACCACGCTAACTCGTCTTCTCTCATCGTCATCTCGACCCTGATCCAGCCCACCTGTTGTCATGCACACATACAAAACAAGACAACAGCCGGATAACTCCGGTGAGAATAAATCCCAGTATAAAACATGGTAAGCATGTATATAACTAAACTAATTCATAAAACATGCCGTCATGTAGAAACACAATATATATTTCATAATCTATGAAATTAAGCATGCAACTCAAATCAGATAAACATGCATATAAACAATCTAAATCATAAAAACATGCTAGCACAACTGAAAGCAATAACGATGGGTCCCATGATCTAGGAGCCACATCCATGCAGGCATGCAGTCCTAATCAAATCATATCTAGACTCGACTCCATCTATAACTCTAGGGATCCCGGGGTGAATAAGACGTCACTGGCTGTCACCTACCCAACCACTCGGGGCGACTGTACGTCTTATTCCTAGACTTCGGTCCGAGCTGTATCGACGGCTGGCAATAGGAGTAATGGCTACTCCTAAGTTGAGATACACCGAACGTCTAGAAGTCTGACAATGGCTGTCAAGACTTTCCTATCTTAAATGCAATGAATAACAATCTGTAAACAAAGCATAATCATATTCATAACTGAATATCACAATTATCTTACATGCTTGAATACAATTCTATAATCAAAGCATAATCAAGTAACAATATAAACAATAATCTAGTATGTGATTTTATTGGGAAACTCAAATTAATCTAATTTGAGTTATGCTTCCCGAATATCACATGAATTATACCTTTGTCGTCCCTGTCTGACGAAGACGATGACCTGTATCCAACTCTGTCCATATCCAATCTGAAATGACAATATCGAATACACTGTATCAATGAATAACTCAAGACACAATCTGTTCTGATCAATACTCAACTCAGTACATAATCTGATCAATATTTGAACAAGATACAATCTGATTCATATCAACGAATATCACGATGAAATCTAAATCAACTGATGTTTCGACGGCATAACAATACAATCTGCATAACCCCGTCAATTCTAAACATCACAAATGTAATACTGGAACTCATAATTTGTGTCAATACAATTCATAATCTGAATACTAACACAATTCTGGTATTGAATCTCAGTCCAAAGCTTTCGAAAATCATAACAATTACGTAGACACTCTGTTTCTCCATCTGACTTCGATTCTATGATGTCTAACATGACAAGAACATCATATCTGAATCCTATTCAATTCTGACCACCTCATAAATTCAAAGCATGTCTAAACGTAACAAAACTTACGTCCAGTTGTAGCCTGTGTTGATAGGAACACGGTACTGAAGTCAGGATTCTAATTCAGACGGACGGATTTCTCGAAAAAGGCGTAAGGATTTTCAACTCTTATTCTGAACCCTTTTCTCGATCTTTGTTTCTGATTTCTGAGGGATTACAAACGTTTATATGTATATATATATATATCCGCCTTGCATGAAATTGAAACGTGGCTACCTTTCATGATTTCCGGGTGGCGCTCGAGCGCTGCAAATCTACCGCTCGAGCGCGGTACCTTCTGTCCAGAATTTTCAAGACGCGCCCTTGGCGCTCGGGCGGTCGAAATCTACCGCCCGGGCGCCGAACCTTCTGTCCGAGCAATAACTTGTGATACATTGGCGCTCGGGCGGTGCTTTTCTACCGCTCGAGCACCGAAGTTTCTGCCCAAATACTTGGCTAACAAGTGCAACGACGCCCGGCCTTGTCATATCGGTTCATTTGAGTTCTTATAATCTCAATCATGTCAATTAATCAACGTCTGATTATAATGATTAAATCTCGGGCATTACAGCCTCTGACTCCCAAGTGGCTTCCTCCACTGATTGATTCAGCCACTGGACTTTGACCAACTTAGTCGGCTCTCCGAAGTCTGCGCTCCTGTCTATCTAGGATTTGGACTGGTCTCTCCTCATAAGACAGGTCTGAAGCAAGCTGCAACGGCTCATAACTCAGGATATGCGAAGGATTGGCTAGGTACTTCCTTAGCATCGAGACTGTGGAACACATTGTGTACCCCGGCCAGATTCGGCGGAAGGGCAACACGATAGGCTAGTGTCCCAACTCTGTCCAAAATCTCGAACGGCCCAATGAACCTCGGACTCAGTTTGCCTCTCTTTCCAAATCTCATAACACCCTTCATAGGTGCTATCTTGATAAAAACGTGATCTCCTACGGCAAACTCAAGATCTCTTCTCCTTTTATCGCCATAGCTCTTTTGACGGCTTTGGGCAGTCTTCATCCTCTCACGAATCTTGACCACTACGTCTGCAGTCTGTTGAACTATCTCTGGACCAAGTTCTGTCCTCTCACCAACTTCATCCCAATGAACTGGTGATCTGCACTTCCTCTCGTACAACGCCTCATAGGGAGCCATACCTATAGATGCTTGGAAGCTGTTGTTGTACGTGAACTCCACTAGAGGTAGTCTAGACTCCCAAGTTCCTTGAAAATCAATCATGCACGCTCTCAGCAAATCCTCTAAAATCTGAATCACTCGCTCAGACTGGCCATCTGTCTGCGGGTGAAAAGCTGTACTGAAAAGCAACTTCGTCCCCATGGCCGCATGTAAGCTCTTCCAGAAGGACGACGTAAACCTTGGGTCCCTGTCGGACACAATTGAAACTGGAAATCCATGTAAACGAACTATCTCACTGAGATAAAGCTCCGCATACTGCGTCATGGAGAAAGTCGTCTTCACTGGTAGGAAATGCGCTGATTTAGTGAGTCGGTACACTATAACCCAAATAGAATTCGATCCTCTGACTGATCTCGACAACCCAACCACGAAATCCATAGTAATGTTCTCCCACTTCCACTCAGGAATGGGGAGTTACTTAACCAACCCTGCTGGTCTCTGATGTTCAGCTTTTACTTGCTGACAAGTGAGACATTCTGATACGAATCTACGGATGTCTCGCTTCATCCCTGGCCACCAATACAATAACTGTAGGTCTTTGTACATCTTGGTACCTCCTGGGTGAATGGAATATGGAGATGCGTGTGCCTCTGTCAAAATATCATGTCTGATCGAACCAACACTAGGTACCCACATTCTACCTCTGTATCTCACAATGTCGTCTGAAACTGTGTACAACACACTGCGCTTGGCTTCGTCTTTCAGTCTCCATTTCTGTAACTGCTCATCTGAAGACTGACCTGCCCGGATACGGTCTAGCAAACCAGATTTGACTATCAGATTAGACAGTCTAGGAGCTCTGCCCTCTCGATAAATCTCTAGACCAAATCTCTGAATCTCCGACTGTAGCGGTCTCTGAGCTGACAACTGAGCGACAACCGCCACTTTTCTGCTCAAGGCAGTCTGCGACCACATTAGCTTTCCCCGGATGATAGCTAATTTCGCAGTCGTAATCTTTCACAAGTTCCAACCACCGCCTCTGTCTCATATTCAGCTCTTTCTGCGTGAAGAAATATTTGAGACTCTTGTGGTCAGTGAAAATCTGACATTTCTCGCCGTATAGGTAGTGCCTCCAAATCTTCAACGCAAAGACGACTGCGGCTAATTCCAAGTCATGCGTCGGGTAATTCTTCTCATGCACCTTCAACTGCCTGGAGGCATAAGCTATGACCCGACCTTGCTGCATCAACACTGCGCCTAGACCGAGCTTAGATGCATCGGTATAAAGCACAAACTCACCTTGTCCTGACGGCATGGCTAGTACTGGCGCTGAAATAAGAGCTTGCTTCAGAGTGTCGAAGCTCTTCTGGCATTCCTCACTCCACACAAACTTGGCATTTTTCTTGGTTAGTGAAGTGAGCGGCACTGCTATGGACGAAAATCCCTTAATGAACTTACGGTAGTAACCGGCTAAACCCAAAAAGCTGCGGATTTCTGATGCGTTCTTTGGCTCAACCCATTCCTTAACGGCTGCTACCTTCGCTGGGTCCACCTCAATACCACTGCTGGATACTACATACCCCAAAAATGCAACTTTCTACAGCCAAAATTCACACTTACTGAACTTCGCAAATAGCTTGCGACTCTGCAAGGTCTGCAAAACTGTCCTCAAATGCTGGTTGTGCTCCTCATGGCTCTTCGAGTATATGAGAATGTCGTCAATAAACACTATGACGAACTGATCAAGGTAGGGCTGAAACACTCGATTCATGAGGTCCATGAAAATTGCTGGAGCATTCGTCAAACCGAATGGCATTACTAAGAACTCGAAATGTCCATACCTGGTCCTGAAGGCCGTCTTGTGAACGTCTGCATCCTTAACCTTCAGCTGGTGATACCCTGAGCGAAGATCTATCTTAGAGAAAACTGTAGCTCCCTGCAACATTAAAACTTCAAGAACTCATCAATATCATAACTTTCTGAAAACGCAGTTTGAGCAGCCCCACGAAAAACACCATAACTCACTTAATTTTTATCCAAATATTTTTAATTTACTATCAAATCGAAGATATCAAAAAGTTCTACAATTTTTAAGTTTAAAGTTTTCTCAGAATCACGACCGAAAAGTCGCAGTATTTAAAAATACAGTAAAAACATGATTTTAGATCTAAAATTAATTCAAAACTGATCCGAATCGTTTTCTGCTCAAACGACGAACGTCACACATATATTTTTACGCATAAAAATAACACAACACATAATATGACGAGATCGATGCAGAAAGAACAGAATATACTTTCCTTTTTTATATTTAAAAGTACCGTAACGACGACACCGACGCGGGAAAGAAGCGAGGCTTGATCCGGGACGAACGTGGCACCGTTTTCTTTGAATAAAATGCAACAAAACCTTGCTGGAATTTGATAGAGAAGGGGCGGCTGCTATGGGGAGAAGAACCCTAGAATTTCTTTCTTTTAAAATCTGAAAATAAGATGTGTAGGGTGTGTTGTATGTTTTAGTGTGTGTAAAAACATGTAAGTGTGTGTGAGTGTGTGTAACGTGTGTGTGTTTTTAATTAGGAGAAATTTGTGCTAAATTAACTAAATCAAATGCTAATTAAAAGTTAACACACACTAGTTTAGTCAAACTCTACAATTAAAATAATTACACACCAATTTTAAAAGTTTCAAACTCTTAATTCACTAAATACATAATAATACTTTAAAATATTAGAACTTGATAACTTATTAAAATGCCCCATCCTCAACTTAAAATAAAATACCATAATTAAAAATTACCAGAAATCGTCACCGGGTCTTTTCCTCAATCCCGCCTCGAATGATCGCCTGAAACATGAAACTCGAAAAGCATCTTAACAGTGCATCGCATAAACATAATTAATTTAAAATAGTGTATTTAAATAAATCATGCATGACTAAAACTCCACTTAAATTAATATAAATGATTTAATAATTAAATAAATGCATGGACTTTACGTGTACTAAATTTGGGCGCTACATTTTGTATAAACCAAAACTCAAGCAACAACATCTATACATACATACGATCATATTTTCATATACAAACATACATACACCGTATCGTTATACATATAGTAGTCATAAACGTCAAAAAAACTTGTTTCAAACCCTGACATAAAATCCACTATAATACATATGCGGAAGCTATACAATAAGACGTCCAGGTTCTTGTCGTGGTAAGGCACGTCACAAGCATCCATTGACGAACCGACATCCTATGCATCTTCATTACCTAATCCTATAATACATGAGCTACGTTAGTTTATAAAACTCAATAAGTTGGCACTTGTACGTATCAATATGCATCAAAGAATTATACATATCAAGTCGTGATCAATAATAAATCTTTAAACCATGTCATACATAGCATATATTCATGTTCATTTCTGTACTTGAGCCTCATTAGCTGACCTGTACTACCGTGCTTACTTTATTATATAGCTACTAGTGTGTTGGACGTCAGGGTGCCCTGTGACAACCCATGCCACATGAATATATATTGGTCAATAGGTTTGGTCGACTTAAAACCACTCATGATGTCAACAAGCTCATATATCATATAAAAATCAGTCATTTTTCTTTTCCTTCATGTTCATGTTCATGACATAGCACATATGTGACACCCCGATCCTCTTTTAAAATAAAATACGCAGCGGAAATAAAATTTTCTCTTTTAAAAATATACGGAAGGAGTTTCAAAATACATTTCTTTAAATATCTTTACAAAATAAATACATGATCATTTAAATGACATAACAAAAACAAAACATCATTCCTATGATCATGCCAAAAATCCTCCTTCCAACGGTGTATGCATATGACCCCGATCTACAGTCAACGTCCCGAGGCACCACTCTGATCTGCATCACATGAAAATAACTGAAATGAGAATAAATCTCAGCAAGTGGAACTCTTATATAACAATGAACAATAACTCTGTAAAACATCTCTTTGAAATCATAAATACCATCAACTCTGAACTGTAAACTCTGAATATCAATAACATAGCAATAGCATATAAAATATGATGGTATTTCTCTTTTGCTCTGGGGATTGATATCAATAGTATCTCTGCTCTGGGGTGCTCGTATCCCAAATCGATATAAATACCGATAACTCTGAGGGATATAAGCCTATAGGCGATGATCATCTAATATTGCATGCAATCTCTGACTATGTATTTATCAATCCGAAAACATTTAAACTCTTCTCTGGATTTAACAATCACTTTGAACTCTATATTATTTCTTTTATTCCCTTTCAACAATAATGAGACATACAATGCCTCTAATATATATAGCAATACATACTATGGATCAAATGGAAGGGAATATCACAATAAACTCTTTGAAACACATACATATATAATCATGTGAGCAAAAAGGAATGAATTTCCACTTACAAACCACAACAAACACCTCAACTTAGCTCTTGATCACCACCTACAACAAATAATCCACAAATAACACCAATATCAACTAAATATCCAAGATTACAAGCTAAATAATCCATAAATCCACATAAACAACCAACCTAAACAACTCTTAATTTACAACCTTAACAGAATCGCACCAAAAGCTTACCCAAGCTTCCTAGCACCAAGGAGAACGTCGAACTCAAGTCGAAATTCCAAACAAACGCCTGAATCGAAGATAGGAAAGGAAAGAAATGACTAAAAACCCTTGAAATGGAGAGAAATGTCGAGAATGGAGGAGAAAAGAAAGGGAAAGTATGGCCAACCACTCCAAAAAGTAGCTTAAAAACTCGCCCATACCTTCACCGCGGGTGCACTCCTCTAAGCACCGCGGGTGCGCAATGGTTTCGGCAGCCACAAAAATTCTGGAACACGAACAGCGCGGGTGCGGCGACGCAAGCAGCGCGGGTGCGGTCTCTACCGCGGGTGCGGTCCCTACATCACCGCAGGTGCGGTGATGCTACGGCATTCCAACTCCAAAACAGCACAGTACACCGCGGGGGCACTCCAGTTAAGAGCGCGGGTGCACTCAAGTCACGGCCAAGCACTATTCCCATGCAACTAAAATCGAACCGACACTCTGAAACTAACAACCAACATCAACTAACACCTCAAGACAATAAAACTAACAATTCTATAGCCCAAAAATACAACTCTGAACATCTAATCAAATATCCCAAAATAACAAACGAAACTTAAATCGTACCGTACACCGGGCTCGGCTATTACAATCTCCCCCCCTTAAGGAATTTCGTCCGCGAAATTGACGTCACGGCACAAACAACTCAGGATACTTCTCTCTTATCTCCTCCTCTGGTTCCCACGTAGCCTCCTCTAACAAATGGTTCCTCCAAAGAACTTTGACAATGCCGATCTCTTTGCTCCTCAACACTCTAACTGTGCGATCCAGAATCTGAATCGGAATCTCTTGATACGTCAAATTCGGCGTTAAGTCCAATGGCTCATGGCGAAGAACATGGGAAGGATCTGCAACATACTTCCTGAGCATCGATACGTGAAAAACATTATGGACTCTGTCAAGATCTGGAGGTAGGGCTAATCTGTAGGCTCGATCGCCAACTCTGTCCAATATCTCAAATGGACCAATAAATCTAGGACTCAACTTGCCCTTCTTGCCAAATCGCATCACACCCTTGAGAGGTGCTATCTTCAGAAACACGTGATCGCCAACCTCGAACTGCAAAGGCCTACGACGAACATCTGCATAGCTCTTCTGTCTGGACTGGGCAGTCTTCATCCTTTCTCTGATAACAGCAACAACATCGGCAGTCTGCTGGACCAACTCTGGTCCCAACATCTTCCTCTCACCAACCTCGTCCCAATACAAGGGAGATCTGCACTTCCTGCCATAAAGTGCCTCATACGGTGCCATGCCAATCGTCGCCTGGTAGCTATTATTATAAGTGAACTCAACCAAAGGCAACAAAGAATCCCAGCTACCTGGAAAGTCTATAGTACAAGCTCTGAGCATATCCTCAAGAATCTGAATGACTCTCTCTGACTGACCATCGCTCTGAGGATGATAGGCTGTACTGAACGCTAACCGCGAACCCATAGCTCTGTGCAAACTCTTCCAAAACTCTGAAGTAAATCTAGGGTCACGATCAGACACGATCGACACAGGGACACCATGAAGTCTGACAATCTCTGCTATGTAGTCCTCGGCATACTGGTTCATCGAATACGTCGTCTTGACTGGAAGAAAGTGCGCTGACTTAGTCAATCGATCAACGATAACCCAAATAGAATTGAAACCTCTCTGCACTCTGGGAAGACCAGTCACGAAATCCATCGTAATATGCTCCCACTTCCACTGAGGAATCGGCAATGACAACAATGTCCCAGCAGGTCTCTGGTGCTCAATCTTCACCTGCTGACAAGTAAGGCTGTAGTGACCCGTTCCAGAATCACCTACTAATCAAGAACTAAGCATGCGATTAACTTAATTAATAATAATCAGAGATAAAGGCGGAAAACTGTCACCAAAAGATAGTTATACAACCCAATCGAAAATCCAGGACAACTAAACTAAAAGGAAATATACTGTACAACCAAATCGAATAGAAATAGTACTGAAAACTAAACCAACCAGCTACTCACGTCCTCCTCCTCCTCCTCCTGAGCTGTCCAACCTGAGGCCTGCCCCGAGGGAATGGGGTGTCCAAGATAAACAAAACCGAGGACGTGAGCGATAAGAACGCCCAGTACAAAAGCATGAGTATACAAGCCTATATGAAATGCACATGCTATGATATGATACCAGGGTAGTCAAGAAACAGGAGTAACAAAGGATCTCAAAATGCTCAGTCTAGAGGCGCCAAGTGGATAGTGCCGCGCGGTACTCCTCTGGGTCACTGCATCCACTACAAGAACAGACGTGGACCTAAAATGTCCCGGATCACCGAAGCCCTCCGGACCCGTCGGCCACTGTGTACTCTCGGTGTCCATGCGTCCACAAGACAAGACAGGGCTGAGCGGCCCCACAAGATATAGCTTATCTCGAAAGAGATACAGCTCAACAGTAAAGGCTATCTCGAAGGAGATACGGCTCAACATGAAATGCAACATGCATCATAAAACGTGACATAATAGCATGCATCATATGACATATATCAATGCACCACATAATCATGCAACACATATAAGGATGTATACTCGACCAGGATATCTCGGATAGTACTTTCGTACCTCAAACCAGCAGATCCTAACAATCAGTCCTAGACTCACGCCTGCGTCCGCAGTCAGCCCACTGGTGCCGCTAGCTCCAAACTAGAGCACAGCTCCGCTACAACACTAGTAGCTCCCCGCTAGTGCCCGAACCTCGGAAAAAGACTAGAAACCTGTCAGAAACGACTGAAATGCTCTGGAACTCTCTGAAATGGCGAGTCACAAATGAAGCCTCGCGCCTCAATTTATAGCCAATGTTCGGACGCTCCGATCCACTTCGGAAGCTCCGATCTGGTACACTTCGGACGATCCGAACCCACTTCGGACGATCCGAACCCTGCATGTCTTCCACGAGTACAGCCACCTGTCCCGGACGATCCGAGTCTTGATCGGACGATCCGAACCCTTCCACGTGTCCAGACACCTGGCTCGGACGATCCGAACCCTGATCGGACGATCCGAACCCTTCCACGTGTCCAGAACCCTTCCACGTGTCCAGCCACCTGTCTCGGACGGTCCGAACCCACTTCGGATGATCCGAACCCTCTTCGGACGATCCGAACCTGGTTCGGTCTTTCCGATCCCACCGAAATATAATTAATCCAATAATTAACTCAAATTAGGAATCGGGTTACTACATTCTCCCCCCTTAAAAAGATTTCGTCCTCGAAATCAGGTTTATAGGATGAACAAAAACTGAAATAACAACATTGTTATTACATCTCAATTGTTGTTGAATACAACTGATATTTCGATTATAACTGAAAACACAAACATATACAAAGCATAACTCAAAAGAGCTCTGGATGCTCCGAACGCATACGACTCTCTAGCTCCCAAGTGGCTTCTTCAGTGCCTCTGCGCTGCCACTGAACTAAGACAAGAGGAATGATCTTATTCCGCAACACCTTGTCTTTGCGATCAAGAATCCGCACTGGTCGTTCTACGTAAGACAAATCCGAATTTAGTTGAACTTCAGAGGGATGCAAGATGTGAGACTCATCTGCTACGTATCGTCTCAACAAAGATACGTGGAACACATCATGAATACTTGATAGGTACGGCGGCAAAGCAAGTCTGTAAGCCAAATCTCCCACGCTTTCCAATATTTCAAATGGACCAATAAATCTTTGAGACAGCTTACCCTTGAGACCAAATCTCAAAATCCTGCGAAAAGGCGAAACTCGGAGAAACACTTTCTCACCTGGCTGAAAATAAAGAGGTCGCCGCTTGGTGTTCGCATAACTAGCCTGTCGATCCTGAGCAATCTTAATTCGCTTCTTGATTACTGCAACTTTATCAATAGCCTGCTGGACTAACTCCGGTCCTTCAACCTGTCGTTCCCCAACTTCGTCCCAGAATAATGGAGTACGACAACGTCGCCCATACAACGCCTCAAATGGTGCCATACCAATACTACGATGATAGCTGTTGTTGTACGCGAACTCAATCAAAGGCAAATGATCCTGCCAAGCGGTTCCGAAATCCATCACACAAGCTCGCATCATATCCTCAAGTGTACGGATAGTCCTCTCCGTCTGACCGTCGGTCTCTGGATGATAAGCTGTACTCAAACTTAGTGAAGTGCCCAATGCTGACTGGAAACTACCCCAAAATCGTGAGGTAAAACGAGGATCTCTGTCACTGACAATACTAACTGGCACCCCATGCAAACGTACAATCTCTTGAATGTACAATCGAGCCATACGGTCGAAAGTGAAATCACGGTTATATGGCAGAAAATGAGCAGACTTGGTGAGTCGATCCACCACTACCCAAATAGCATCACTATTCCTCGAAGACAATGGTAAGTGAGTAATGAAATCCATCGCGATATGCTC
Source organism: Primulina eburnea (assembly GCF_022965805.1). NCBI lineage: Eukaryota > Viridiplantae > Streptophyta > Magnoliopsida > Lamiales > Gesneriaceae > Primulina > Primulina eburnea. The sequence continues at coordinate 27,551,812 of NC_133110.1, forward strand.
CCACTTCCATTCGGGAATAGGTAAGTTCAACAATAATCCTCCCGGTCGACGGTGCTCTGCCTTAACCTGCTGACAAACAAGACACTTGGAAACAAACTGATAAACGCTGCGCTTCATCCCTTTCCACCAAAATCGTGTCCTCAAATCTTTATACATCTTGTTGCTTCCCGGATGGACACTCAACTTGCTTCGATGAGCCTGAGCCAAGATCTCTTCCCTCAAAGTATCATCCTCTGGTACCACAACCCGATTAGACAAACACAGAAGACCATTAGACTGATAATGGAAATTGCTATCTCCACCAGCCAACCGAGCTAATCTCTGAGTCTTGAGATCAGACATCTGAGCATCTCGAATCCGAGCGAACAAAGCTGGCTCAGATAAAATGGTAGCAACACGAATGCTCTGCATACCTTTCCGATGTTTGAAATTAAATCCCAATGAACAACAATCCTGAATAGTACTAATCATAGCACTGGTCTGAAGTGCAGAGGCTCTCACCTTGCGACTAAGAGCATCGGCTGTGAGATTCGCAGAACCTGGATGGTATTTGATCTCGCAGTCATAATCTTTAAGTAGATCCATCCAACGACGTTGTCTCATGTTCAACTCAGCCTGAGTGAACAGATACTTCAGACTCTTATGATCAGTAAAAATTTCAAACTTAACTCCGTACAAGTAATGACGCCAGATCTTCAGCGCGAACACAATAGCAGCTAATTCTAGATCATGAATAGGATACTTTTCCTCGTGAGGTTTTAACTGCCTGGATGCGTAAGCGATCACATGATCATTCTGCGTCAACACACACCCTAAGCCTTGAAAAGAAGCATCGGTGTAAACACTGAAACCATCAGATCCTGACGGTAACGCCAAAACAGGTGCAGAAGTCAGAAGTCGACGAAGCTCTCTGAAACTATCTTCGCACTCAGATGACCACTCAAATGGAACATCCTTCCGAGTAAGTTGCGTCAATGGTCTAGCTACCTGAGAGAAATTCACAATGAAGCGACGATAATACCCTGCCAGACCTAGAAAACTACGGATCTCAGCCACCGTCGTAGGACGTGACCAATTCAGCACTGCTTCGATCTTGCTGGGATCCACAGAAATTCCTTCCTTGGAAATCACATGACCAAGGAATACTACACGATCAATCCAGAACTCGCACTTACTCAGCTTAGCATACAATTGCTTCTCGCGAAGAATCTGCAACACAATCCTCAAGTGCTGGATATGCTCTTCCACACTGTGAGAATAAATCAAGATATCGTCGATGAAAACCACAACAAACTGATCCAGAAAATCCCGAAAGACTCGGTTCATTAGATCCATGAACACCGCTGGCGCATTCGTCAATCCGAATGGCATAACTAGAAACTCGTAATGCCCATATCGAGTACGAAATGCAGTCTTGGAAATATCATCATCTCTAACTCTCATCTGATGATACCCCGATCGCAAGTCAATCTTGGAGTAAACAGAGGTACCCTGAAGTTGATCGAGCAAGTCGTCAATACGAGGTAACGGATACTTGTTTTTGATCGTCACACGATTCAGCTGGCGATAATCAATGCACAATCGCATAGATCCATCTTTCTTCTTGACAAACAAGACTGGAGCTCCCCAAGGTGAAACACTCGGGCGAATATAACCTTTATCAAGAAGATCCTGCAATTGCTGCTTCAATTCTCTCATCTCTGACGGAGCAAGACGATAGGGGGCACGAGAAATCGGTGCAGTCCCTGGCATTAACTCAATGCCAAATTCCACCTCTCTAACCGGAGGAAAACCAGGAATCTCATCTGGGAAGACATCAGGAAATTCACAAACCACTGGAATATCCTCTATACCAACACTATCTGTGGATGAATCAATCGCATAGATGAGGTAGCCTTCCCCGCCCGCCTCTAAAGCACGACAGGCTTTCAGAGCAGATACCACTGGCATCGGAGGTCGCGCTCCCTCACCATAGAAAAACCAACTAGATCCCTCAGTCGTACGAAACTGAACAAGCTTCTGGTAACAATCCACGGTAGCTCGGTAGGTAGTCAATAGGTCTATACCTAGAATACAATCAAAATCTTCCATCTCCAGGATCATAAGATTCGCAATCAATTCGTTACCCTCAAAATCTAAGTGACAACCCATCACTAGACGCTTCGCTAACACCGAATGACCCATCGGAGTAGAAACAGAAAGAATGACGTCTAGAGAAACATACGGTAACTTATGACGCTTAACAAATCGTGCAGAAATGAATGAATGAGATGCTCCGGTATCAATAAGAACAAAAGCAGGAATACCGCATAAACGAAAAGTACCTGCTATGACTCTCTCCGTTTCATCTGCAGCCTGATCCTGGTTCAGCGCAAAAACCTGACCTTGGGCACGAGGTCGAAGATTTGAACTACCCACTGCCTGACCCTGCCTTCTCTGCTGAACAGTCGTCTGAGATCCGGAACCAGATCCTGCTCCACCTCGCAACTGAGGACAATTCTTCTTGAGATGACCCATCTCTCCGCACTGAAAACAAGCTCCCGCGGCTGATCGGCATTGCTCCGATGGATGGTTCTTCCCACAATGCACACAAGAAACCTTCTTCTTACCAAAGCGAAAAACACCGCTAGACCGTGATCCAGATCCAGAAGAAGAAGAACCAGATTTCTTGAAAGACTGAGATCGAGGGCTCAAAGTACTCGGAGGTCTAGAAGAAAGAATAGCCCTACCACGCTGGAGACTGATCTCTGCCTGGCGACACCGGTTCACTAACCCATCATACGAAGTAGGATTATCACAGACAGTGACTCGATCAAAAATCTCCTGGTTAAGACCCTGGAGGAAATGGTCATACTTGGCCTCAGAACTGCCACTGATATGAGGGGCAAAGGGTAACAACTCGAAGAACTTCTGCTGATATTCATCAACAGACATACTACCCTGCTTAAGGTTCAGGAGCTCAATCGTCTTTGCCTGGCGAAGGGCTGGAGGAAAATACAGCTGCATGAAAGCTGCACGGAAATCGGCCCAAGTCACCCTACCCTGGGACTGGACTATCGGCGCAGAAGTCGATCGCCACCACTTGCGCGCACGGCCCTCGAGAAGAAAACCAAGGGTCTCCATCTGCTGCTCCTCGGTGCACTGGAATGCACGGAAACAACTCTCCATGCGCTCTAACCAATCCTCAGCATCATCGGGAGTCTCACCGCCGACTAAAGGCTTAGGCCCCATCTGAATGAAACGGTGCAAATCAAAACGCCTAGGACCATCCCGACGATGACGATGTTCACGATGACGCCTACGATCGTCCTGGTCACCCCAACGACCTACACTTCCCTGACTACTCTCATCACCAAAGTGGTCAGCCATCACTACAAGATAGAATGGGGAAAAATGGTAAAATGGTCAACGGAAATCCTAAAACAGAATCTATATCCCAAAATCGTAAGCATGCTCTGATACCATAAATGTAGTGACCCGTTCCAGAATCACCTACTAATCAAGAACTAAGCATGCGATTAACTTAATTAATAATAATCAGAGATAAAGGCGGAAAACTGTCACCAAAAGATAGTTATACAACCCAATCGAAAATCCAGGACAACTAAACTAAAAGGAAATATACTGTACAACCAAATCGAATAGAAATAGTACTGAAAACTAAACCAACCAGCTACTCACGTCCTCCTCCTCCTCCTCCTGAGCTGTCCAACCTGAGGCCTGCCCCGAGGGAATGGGGTGTCCAAGATAAACAAAACCGAGGACGTGAGCGATAAGAACGCCCAGTACAAAAGCATGAGTATACAAGCCTATATGAAATGCACATGCTATGATATGATACCAGGGTAGTCAAGAAACAGGAGTAACAAAGGATCTCAAAATGCTCAGTCTAGAGGCGCCAAGTGGATAGTGCCGCGCGGTACTCCTCTGGGTCACTGCATCCACTACAAGAACAGACGTGGACCTAAAATGTCCCGGATCACCGAAGCCCTCCGGACCCGTCGGCCACTGTGTACTCTCGGTGTCCATGCGTCCACAAGACAAGACAGGGCTGAGCGGCCCCACAAGATATAGCTTATCTCGAAAGAGATACAGCTCAACAGTAAAGGCTATCTCGAAGGAGATACGGCTCAACATGAAATGCAACATGCATCATAAAACGTGACATAATAGCATGCATCATATGACATATATCAATGCACCACATAATCATGCAACACATATAAGGATGTATACTCGACCAGGATATCTCGGATAGTACTTTCGTACCTCAAACCAGCAGATCCTAACAATCAGTCCTAGACTCACGCCTGCGTCCGCAGTCAGCCCACTGGTGCCGCTAGCTCCAAACTAGAGCACAGCTCCGCTACAACACTAGTAGCTCCCCGCTAGTGCCCGAACCTCGGAAAAAGACTAGAAACCTGTCAGAAACGACTGAAATGCTCTGGAACTCTCTGAAATGGCGAGTCACAAATGAAGCCTCGCGCCTCTATTTATAGCCAATGTTCGGACGCTCCGATCCACTTCGGAAGCTCCGATCTGGTACACTTCGGACGATCCGAACCCATTTCGGACGATCCGAACCCTGCATGTCTTCCACGAGTACAGCCACCTGTCCCGGACGATCCGAGTCTTGATCGGACGATCCGAACCCTTCCACGTGTCCAGACACCTGGCTCGGACGATCCGAACCCTGATCGGACGATCCGAACCCTTCCACGTGTCCAGAACCCTTCCACGTGTCCAGCCACCTGTCTCGGACGGTCCGAACCCACTTCGGATGATCCGAACCCTCTTCGGACGATCCGAACCTGGTTCGGTCTTTCCGATCCCACCGAAATATAATTAATCCAATAATTAACTCAAATTAGGAATCGGGTTACTACAAAGGCACTGAGAAATGAACACGGCAACATCCTTCTTCATACCTGGCCACCAGTAGAGTCGACGAAGATCCTGATACATCTTCGTACTGCCTGGATGAATCGAATACGGCGCGGTATGAGCCTCTGTCAGAATATCTCTACGAATATCATCGCCAACAGGAACACAAATACGACCTCTGAAAGTCACCAAACCATCACCATTCAAGGCAAACTCTGAATTACCTCTAATCTCTGCTCTATCTCTCAACTCTGTCAACTGAACATCAGTCGACTGCTCTCTACGAATCCTGTCCGTCAATGAAGATCGAATAACCAACGCTGAAAGACGAGCAATGGTGCCTGGAATCACCAGATCAATCTCCTCTCTCTGCAAATCCATCAGCAACGGTCTCTGAATCAAAGAACTCAATGAAGCACTCGACTTACGACTCAAAGCATCAGCCACAACATTCGCCTTCCCTGGGTGATAACTGATAGTCACATCGTAATCTTTGACCAGCTCTAACCACCTCCTCTGCCGCATATTGAGCTCTCTCTGAGAAAACAGATACTTCAAACTCTTGTGGTCTGTGAAAATCTCACACTTTTCGCCATACAAGTAGTGTCTCCAAATCTTCAGGGCGAAAACCACAGCTGCCAACTCTAAATCATGCGTCGGATAATTCTTCTCATAATCCTTCAACTAGCGAGAAGCATAGGCAATGACCTTACCTCTCTGCATCAACACTGCCCCGAGACCCTTCTTCGACGCATCGGTATAGACCACAAAATCCTCTGAACCACTGGGCAATGCGAGAATAGGAGCTGACGTCAATCTATCCTTCAACTCCTGAAATGCGCTCTGGCAATCTATAGACCACTCGAACTTCACAGTCTTCCTTGTCAAATTGGACAATGGCAGGGAAATCTTGGAAAAGTCTGAAATGAAACGACGATAATAACCCGCCAAACCAAGGAAACTGCGTACCTCAGAAACAGTCGTAGGAATAGGCCACTTCTGAATCGCCTCTATCTTCATCGGATCAACAGCAATGCCATCCCTCGAAACGACATGGCCTAGAAAAGAAATCTGATCCAACCAAAACTCACACTTCTTCAACTTGGCAAACAACCTCCGCTCTCTCAACAACTGGAGCACAACTCTGAGATGCTCTGAATGAAGCTCTCTGGTCTTAGAATAGATCAAGATATCATCGATAAAAACAATGACAAAGCTATCCAAATACGACTTGAACACACGGTTCATCAGGTCCATGAAGACAGAAGGGGCATTGGTCAAACCAAAAGACATCACGAGAAACTCATAGTGACCATACCTGGTCCGGAATGCCGTCTTAGGGATATCAGACTCCCTAACCTTCAACTGATAGTAGCCAGACCGAAGATCAATCTTCGAGAAAACAGTGGCACCCTGGAGTTGGTCAAACAAATCATCAATCCGTGGCAACGGATACTTGTTCTTGATCGTCACTTTGTTAAGCTCCTTATAGTCGACACACAGACGCAAAGAACCATCCTTCTTCTTAACAAATAGAACCGGAGCTCCCCAAGGCGAAGAACTCGGACGAATAAAACCCTTATCTAAAAGATCCTGCAACTGCGTCTTCAACTCTTTCATCTCAGTAGGAGCCATCCTATACGGAGCATTAGAAATAGGAACCGTACCTGGAGCAAGATCAATAACAAACTCTACATCTCTATCCGGCGGCAAACCCGGAACATCATCCTCAAACACATCAGCAAACTCCCTCACCACATCAATATCATCAATATTCAACTTAATCAGTCTATCAACATCCACAACAGATGCCAGAAAAACATCACAACCTCTACACAATAGCCTCTCAGCATCAAGACACGAAATAAAAGGAAGGACCAGCGAAGTACCTGAGCTGGCGAGAACTCCTCCCTGGCCATCATCTGCAAAAGTCACCGTCTTAGCAACGCAATCAATAACAGCACGATAGGTCGACAGCCAATCCATGCCAAGAATAACATCAAAGGCAACCATCGGGATCACAATCAAATCAGCAAAGACCTCTCGATCAACAAAACGAACGGGGCACGCATACACTATGGAGGTCGGGCACAAAACATCTCCCGAAGGCAAAACAACACTAAGCTGAAGGGGAATAACAGAAGGAACTATACCCAAAGATCTCAAAAACAATTCAGACATAAAAGAATGAGTAGCACCAGTATCAATCAAAGTAGTAGCTACTCTGCCTGAAATTAAAATGGAACTAGAGATTACAGAAGAATTACGATTAATACCTTCCTTAGTCATCGAAAAGATACGACCCTGCACCTTCTCCTGGCTAGCTCCCTTAGGACAATCTCTGGAAATGTGGCCTGGCATGCCACAACGATAGCAAGAACGAGTGCCAAATCTACACTCTCCACGATGAGGTCTGCCACACTTGGGACACAAGGATCTCTCAGAATCAGACGGAGCAACTGGCGCTGAAGGTGGCCTAGGACTCTGATCCACCTTGCCCTTCCCTTTGAATCGATCTCTGCCACGCTGACCTGAACTCTGGCCTCTCTGAACACTAGCCTGGTGCCTCGCTTGTCTCTCCCTGGCGATATCCTTCTCGTCCTGCTCTGCTAGCAACGCCTTGGACACAATCTCCTTGAAAGTAACAGCCTTGGACATATTGATATCACGCCTGATCTCCGCTCTAAGGCCTCGAATGAAGTGAGCGCCTTTATCTTTATCACTGGTAGCAATGTACGGAGCAAATAGGCAACCCTCCTCGAACCTGAGAATATACTCATCTACATTCATGCTCCCCTGACGAAGCTCCAGAAACTCTGTAACCTTCCTCGCTCGCAAAGCATCAGGAAAGTACTTGTCGTAGAAAAGCTCAGTAAACTCAGACCACTTCAATGCCGAGACATCAATGCCAACCTTGGTCTCATTCCACCACAAACGTGCAGCTTTAACCAGCATAAAAACAGCACAACTGATACGATCTCTGTCCTCATAGTGGAGATGATCAAAAATCGCCTCCAAAGCCTTGACCCACTCTACTGCAGCTAAAGGATCGGAGCTGCCTGGAAACTCGGGTGGATCCATCCTCTTAAACGCAGAAAAGATAGCATCAGAACCAACTGCAGCTGGAGCAACCTGCCCTCTACCTTGGCCTCTGCCCTGGCCTGCTCCTTGCAGTCTAAGCAACTGCTGGATCTGCTCACTGTGAACCTTAGCCTGCTCCTTCAGTAACTTGCCGAACTCGTCGACAACTCTCGAGGACGAACTATCCTCCCCCTCTGACGCCTTACGCTTAGGAGGCATCCTCTACTCTACAATGCTCACAAGACACCAATCAATACATAACAATAGATAGATGCAAAGAAAACATACCCGGACAGTTGAAAGTAGACGAAGTCATATGCATTGGTCCGAAGAAAACCTCGCTCTGATACCACTAAATGTGACACCCCGATCCTCTTTTAAAATAAAATACGCAGCGGAAATAAAATTTTCTCTTTTAAAAATATACGGAAGGAGTTTCAAAATACATTTCTTTAAATATCTTTACAAAATAAATACATGATCATTTAAATGACATAACAAAAACAAAACATCATTCCTATGATCATGCCAAAAATCCTCCTTCCAACGGTGTATGCATATGACCCCGATCTACAGTCAACGTCCCGAGGCACCACTCTGATCTGCATCACATGAAAATAACTGAAATGAGAATAAATCTCAGCAAGTGGAACTCTTATATAACAATGAACAATAACTCTGTAAAACATCTCTTTGAAATCATAAATACCATCAACTCTGAACTGTAAACTCTGAATATCAATAACATAGCAATAGCATATAAAATATGATGGTATTTCTCTTTTGCTCTGGGGATTGATATCAATAGTATCTCTGCTCTGGGGTGCTCGTATCCCAAATCGATATAAATACCGATAACTCTGAGGGATATAAGCCTATAGGCGATGATCATCTAATATTGCATGCAATCTCTGACTATGTATTTATCAATCCGAAAACATTTAAACTCTTCTCTGGATTTAACAATCACTTTGAACTCTATATTATTTCTTTTATTCCCTTTCAACAATAATGAGACATACAATGCCTCTAATATATATAGCAATACATACTATGGATCAAATGGAAGGGAATATCACAATAAACTCTTTGAAACACATACATATATAATCATGTGAGCAAAAAGGAATGAATTTCCACTTACAAACCACAACAAACACCTCAACTTAGCTCTTGATCACCACCTACAACAAATAATCCACAAATAACACCAATATCAACTAAATATCCAAGATTACAAGCTAAATAATCCATAAATCCACATAAACAACCAACCTAAACAACTCTTAATTTACAACCTTAACAGAATCACACCAAAAGCTTACCCAAGCTTCCTAGCACCAAGGAGAACGTCGAACTCAAGTCGAAATTCCAAACAAACGCCTGAATCGAAGATAGGAAAGGAAAGAAATGACTAAAAATCCTTGAAATGGAGAGAAATGTCGAGAATGGAGGAGAAAAGAAAGGGAAAGTATGGCCAACCACTCCAAAAAGTAGCTTAAAAACTCGCCCATACCTTCACCGCGGGTGCACTCCTCTAAGCACCGCGGGTGCGCAATGGTTTCGGCAGCCACAAAAATTCTGGAACACGAACAGCGCGGGTGCGGCGACGCAAGCAGCGCGGGTGCGGTCTCTACCGCGGGTGCGGTCCCTACATCACCGCGGGTGCGGTGATGCTACGGCATTCCAACTCCAAAACAGCACAGTACACCGCGGGGGCACTCCAGTTAAGAGCGCGGGTGCACTCAAGTCACGGCCAAGCACTATTCCCATGCAACTAAAATCGAACCGACACTCTGAAACGAACAACCAACATCAACTAACACCTCAAGACAATAAAACTAACAATACTATAGCCCAAAAATACAACTCTGAACATCTAATCAAATATCCCAAAATAACAAACGAAACTTAAATCGTACCGTACACCGGGCTCGGCTATTACAACATATCTTCAATATTCATGAATTTCTTTCATATTTAATACATAACGATGGAATATGGTGCTATGTTTTCATCAATAAGCATACTAACAATGTACATATAGCAATAATCAACGGATAAAGCATTTGAAATTCATAATATTACTCATGTATTACTTCAAGAACATGCCAACTTACAGTCCAAGTATACAAATACTGGTTTGAGGTGATGTTTCTCGCTCCTATGTTGTCAAATATATCAATAATCCAATCACTATGTTTATACTAGGTGAAAGTCACCCCTACATATATAACAATCAAAAGAGATGAAAACTTACACCCCTAGGATGTTCTTGTGATGGAGAACTAAATTTTAACTTCAAAATGATGAAGAAAAGGAAGAAAAGATCACTTGGAGGAAGAGTTTTTGGTTTTCTTTCGAGTTTTTTCTGTGAAAGAAGTTGATGGAATGGTGGAGATGCTTAGAAAATTCGAAACTTATCTTTTTATATACAAAGCGGCGCTCAGACGGTAAGATATTACCGCTAGAGCGCGGAACATTCTGCCAAAGTACTGAATTTTTGGTGTAGAGGCGCCCGAGCAGTAAGAATCTTCTATCCCGGCACACAGTTTCATCAAAAATTGCTCCAGACACGTCTCTTCCTTTCATAATCTGAAAAGGTAATAAATATGAAAGTTGTAGCCCTATGTCTTGGCTTGATCTCCAATTGGTTTCATGTCATTTGTAGGTCTGAGTAAAAAGTTATGCTCAACCTACCAAAATGTGTCATTGTAGGAATGACGATACACACGACACACTCCGGGGCGCTTTTGGCTTGTCTTCCACAATGATTTGGACAAAACACAAAACATGAAAGTTGTAACCTTATATCTTAGCTTTCTAATTGTTGTGGCTTCAACATTTTGGATCAATATCCCAATCATTATGCTAAAACCCGTAAAAACTGTCAAATTTTTCATCTCATTTCCTGCATTTCCATACCAACTTCCATTACAATACTTTATTTACCCATCTTACTATAACTATTTAGACATATATTCATTCTTAATAAACCATTGACAATATATACATCATATTCAATCTCACTATCGATACCTCAATCAACACGTGAAACATAATGAGCCAAATAACCACATAATAAATTACATAAATGTATTATTAATCATTTGTACGAGTAACCGGGCATTACAATTCTCCCCTCCTTCAAAGAATTTTGTCCTCGAAATTTGACGTACCATATAGTTCAGGATATCTCTGTTGAATTTCGTCTTCTCGCTCCCAAGTTGCTTCTTCGATTGCATGATTGCGCCATAATAGTTTTACTAAGGGTATTTCCTTGCCTCGTAACACTTTTGATTTCCTGTTGAGGATTTGAACCGGCCGTTCTTCATACGAGATATTCGATGCAAGCTCCAATGGTTTGTAACGAAGAACATGAGATGGATTGGCCTAATACTTCCGTAGCGAGGAAACGTGAAAAACGTTATGAACATTTGACAAATTCGGTGGTAATGAAACTCGGTATGCTCTGTCTCCTATTCTGTCCAATATTTCAAATGGACCGATATATCTTGGACTTAATTTTCCCTTCTTACCTTCTTACCAAAACGCAAAATGCCCTTCAATGGTGATATTTTTACAAATACATGGTCACCAACATGAATTTCCAGTTGACGACGTCGCACATCAGAATAACTTTTATGTCGGCTCTGGGCAGCGTGCATTCTTTCTCTGATCTTGTTTACCAATTCTGCTGTCTGTTGCACCAATTCAGGGCCTATTCATTTTCTTTCTCCTATTTCATCTCAATGTACTGGAGATCGACATTTTCTACCATATAATGCATTATACGGTGCCATTCCAATAGTTGACTGATAACTATTGTTATATGTAAACTCAGCCAATGATAGTTTACTGTCTCAACTGCCTGGAAAGTCAATAGTACAGGCCCTCATCATATCTTCTAAAATCTGATTCACTCGTTCTGATTTTCCATCAGTTTGAGGGTGGAATGTTGTAGTAAATGCTAATCGAGTTCCCATAGCATGATGTAAACTTTTCCAAAATGCATACGTAAATTTGGGATCTCTATAAGATACAATGGACACTGGGATGCCATGAAGCCTCACTATCTCTCTGATGTAATCTTCAGCATATTGATCCATCATGTATGTGGTCTTCACCGGAAGAAAGTGAGCTGATTTTGTGATCCGATCATCAATAACCCATATAGCATTGAATCCTCTTTGTGTTCTTGGCAAACCAAGGATGAAATCCATTGTAATATGTTCTCATTTCCACTCAGGAATGGGTAATGGTTTTAGGAGTCCTACTGGTCTTTGATGTTCAGTCTTGACCTGTTGACAAGTTAGACATTGTGCAACAAATTGAGCAATGTCTTTTTTCATACCCGACAATCAAAATAATGATTTTAAATCTTAATACATTTTCGTGCCTCCTGGATGAATCGAATAGGGCGTGGCATGAGAATCTGTAAGAATTTTGGTTCTTATCGTTCCTTGTTTTGGCACACACAATCTACCTCGATATGTCCACATTCTTTCCCTATTCAATTCAAAGTTCATATTTCCTTTTTCCTTATCTCGCTGTCTCAGTTGTTGTAATTCATTATCTGCACTTTGTTCGGCCTTGATCCTATCTGCAAGTGTTGGTCGAACCATGAGGGATGATAAATGGATTGCAGCTCCCTTTGGAATAACCTCAATTTGCAAGTTCTGTAAATCCCATAAGATTTGTTCTTGTACTTTCATTGTGGAAATAGAACTAGATTTTCGACTTAATGCATCTGCAACAACATTGGCTTTACCTGGGTGATAATTAATAACACAATCGTAATCCTTCACTAATTCCAACAAACGTCGTTGCCTCATATCCAGTTCTTTTTGCGTGAAAAAACATTTCAAACTCTTGTGGTCAGTGTATATTTCGTACCACTCACCATACAGATAATGGCGCCATTTTTTCAACGCAAATACTACTGCTGCCAGTTCTAAATCATGTGTGGGATAGTTCTTTTCATATTCCTTCAATTGTCTTGATGCATAAGCAATCACCTTCTCGTGCTGCATTAAGACTGATCCTAACCCTTGTTTTGAAGCATCACTGTATACCACAAAACCTCATGGTCCTTCTGGAATAGCAAGGATCGGTGTTGATGTCAATTTTGTTTTTAACTCTTGAAAACTGCGATCACATGCTTCGTTCCATACAAATTTCACATTTTTTCGTGTTAAAGAAGTCAAAGGCAGTGATATCTTAGAAAATCTCGCTATAAAACGACGGTAATAACCAGCTAACCCAAGAAAACTACGTACCTCGGTAACAGTAGCTGGTCGTAGCCAGTTATTAACAGCTTCAATCTTGCTTGGATCTACATATATGCCTTCTTTTGAGATGATATGACCCAAGAATGCTACTTGTTCAAGCCAAAATTCGCATTTCTTCCATTTGGCATATAAATGTTTATCCTTCAAAGTTCGCAACACTAATTTCAGATATTCTCGATGCTCCTATACAGTTCGTGAGTAGATGAGATTATCATCTATAAATACAATCACGAACTTGTCTAAAAATGTCTTGAAAATTATGTTCATTAAATCCATAAAAGCAGCTGGTGCATTCTTTAGTCCAAATGGTAATTGCATTCGTTAGTCCAAATGGCATTACAAGAAATTCATAATGCCCATACTTGGTTCGGAAGGCAGTCTTTGAAATATCATCTGACTTTACTTTTAGTTGATGATAGCTTGATTGTAAATCAATCTTCGAAAAGATAGCAGCTCCTTGTAATTGATCAAACAAATCATCAATTTTGGGGGGAGTGGATATCTATTTTTGATTGTCACTTTGTTCAACTACATATAATATATACATAGATGAAGGGTACCGTCTTTCTTCTTCCCAAATAAAACAGGTGCACCCCACGGTAAAAAGATCAGTTTAATAAACCATTTATCAAGTAACTCCTGTAACTGTTCTTTCAATTCCTTCATTTCTGTAGGAGCTAATCGATAAGGAGCTTTTGTGATCGGATGAGTTCCTGCCACAACATCAATCGAAAATTCGATCTCTCTATCTGGGGGTAAGCTTGTTATATCATCGATAAATACCTCTGGGAATTCACAAACAACATCTATATCTTTTAACTCACAAACAGGTGGGTCAATAGTTAAAACAGATGCTAAATATCCTTGACACCCCTTCTATAGTAATTTACGTGCCTTCATACAAGAGATTATTGGAAGAGGTAAGGATATATCTGCACTTGCTACTATGGATGGTTCAGCTCCTATTGGTGCAAATTTGATCATTTTCATGTCACAGTCAATAGTAACTCTATACTTCGAGAGCCAATCCATTCCCAGTATCACATCAAAATTGGTCATTTTCAGAACTATCAATTTGGCATACATCTCCCGCCTTGGACATATATTGGACACCCTCGCACAATATGATCTGTCTTTAATTCTTGTCCGGAAGGTAAAGCTATGGTGAGTTGTGTCTCTGTTGTACTTGCTGTAATACCAGATCTCCACACAAATGATTCCGAAATAAAAGAATGCATGGCTCCTGAATTTAGTAAAACAATAGCAGTGATACCAGAAATCAAGAACATACTAGTGATCATCGATGTATCCGCATCCACTTCCTCTTTGGTCATCGAGAAAAGGCGTCCATGTACTTTCTCTGAACTTCCTGGACAATTTCTGGCGAGATGCCCCTGCTTTTTGCAACGATAACAAACATTGGTACCTTGCATATATTCACCGCCATGGGGTTTGCCACATTTAGGACAAGGCGGTATGTCCAGTTCTTTACGTGGAGGGGACCCTTCCACGAGGTTCCTCTGGTCGAGTACCTTTGCTATCAGTCTTTTTGCTTTGTCTTGTTTAGCTGTTTTGTAAGTACTGATGCCTTCATTGTTGCATGTCTCTGTCAATGTCTTGTTCTGCCATAAGTGCTCTTTCCACTATCTCCCTGTATGTAACAACTTTCGACATCCGTACATCTCTTTTAATTTCAGAGCGAAGTCTCGCATGAAGTGTTCGCACTTACTTGTGTCATCATGTGCAATATATGGTACATATTGGAGTCCAACCTTGAATTGTTGTATATATTCTGTCATCGACATGGTTCTTTGCTTCAAATTGTGGAAATCAATGGCTTTCTTGGCTCGTACATCTTTGCTAAAATATTTGTTGTAAAACGTGCACTGGACTTAAATGTATCACATGTCAATGGTATCGTAGGTAATATCACCTTTACACTCTCCCACCATATTCTTGAATGTTTTGTTAACATAAAGATGACACAAGTTACTTTGTCAGCATCTTCCATATGGAGCAGGAGAAGATGGACTCCAATGATTTAATCAATTCTTCTACCACTGCCAGATCGGTGCTTTCCATGAATTCAAGATGATTCAGACGTCGAAAGCGATCATACACATCTATTTGAACTGGCCCTTGTCTTGATACTTGGATTTGTGCCAGCTTATGTGTCGTTCGCGGCATTTCAAGTAATTGTTCTATCTGTTCCCCATGAACTTTCGCTTGTTGTTGGAGCAGCTGAGCAAAATCGTCTATAGGTCGTGGCACATTGCCTTCACCTTCGGCTGCTGGGGCCTTGCCCTTAGATGACTCTCCTTCATGTACCTTGCGTTTAGGTGGCATCGTCTTTTATACTACATGTAGGCCACGTAGAAGCACATAACTTAGCATAAACTATGGGATAAAAATATACTTAATTTCCAAGTTCCCCATGTGTGGATGAAGTGCAGTGTCTTCCCTGTCGAAGAACCGTGGGCAATGATACCATTTAATGTGTAACACCCTTCTTCTATACTTGACAAGATTAATGATACCTATACTCATAATCAAAATAGGGTTTGAACGATATATCTATAGTATGAAGCAATTCAAACAAGGGTATCAATTTGACGGTTTATAAAAATTTTGGCATGATGTCCCTACATTTTGTATAAACCAAAACTCAAGCAACAACATCTATACATACGTATGATCATATTTTCATACACAAACATACATACACCGTATCGTTATACGTCATAAACGTCAAAAAAACTTGTTTCAAACCCTGACATAAAATCCACTATAATACATATGCGGAAGCTATACAATAAGACGTCCAAATTCTTGTCGAGGTAAGGCACGTCACAAGCATTCATTAGCGAACCGGCATCCTATGCATCTTCATTACCCGATCCTGTAATACATGAGCTACGTGAGTTTATAAAACTCAATAAGTTGGCACTTGTACGTATCAATATGAATCGAAGAATTATACATATCAAGTCGTGATCAACAATGAATATTTAAACCATGTCATACATATCATATATTCATGTTCATTTCTGTAATTGAGCCTCATTAGTTGACCTGTACTACCGTGCTTGCTTTATTATATAGCTACTAATGTGTTGGACGCCAGGGTGCCCTGTGACAACCCCACGCCCCATGAACATATATTGGCCAATAGCTTTGGTGGACTTAAAACCACCCATGATGTCAACAAGCTTATATATCATATAAAAATCAGTCATTTTCTTTTTCTTTCATGTTCATGTTCATGACATAGCACCTATCTTCAATATTCATGAATTTCTTTCATATTTAATACATAACAATGGAATATGATGCTATGTTTTCATCAATAAGCATGCTAACAATGTACATATAGCAATAATCAATGGAAAGCATTTGAAATTCATAATATTACTCATGTATTACTTCAAGAACATGCCAACTTACAGTCAAGTGTACGAATACTGGTTTGAGGCGATGTTTCTCGCTCCTATGCTGTCAAATATATCAATAATACAATCATTATATTTCAATAACTTACTTCAGTTGGACTTATACAATGCCAAACTGAAATTTTTATCTTTTCTTTTTACTTATTAGTTGAAAACTGATTGGCTCTAATAAGTAGCCTGAATGTAACAAATAAATCAATGAAGTAAGGGCTAAATTGTGAGATTTTTAAACTGAATAAACTTGAGAATGAATCGAAACTGAATGATAGTTGTTCTTGGATGGTTCATCATTGTGTATCATCCTTCTTCAACTGAATTTATTAGTTATATATAGACTTCGATTCCACGGTCATATTGAATGTATTTAATGATTAATATATGTGGAATCATTTTTTAGTCCATGTAGATGACTTTTTCTGACAGAGGTACTATGTATCAGACTGTTCTTCTTCATCTTTTATGCTTTGGTACGGACTGTCAGTTTGTCTGTTGAGATTCAAATTGCAACTGATGATGTCACGCCCCGAGATCGAGGCGTCAGTGGCATCTGGCATTGTTTTTCAAATAACAATAAGCCTCGTAGAAATTAGCCAAAATACCAGTCTATTTCATAAATTTCCATTGTCTTTACAAATTAAGAAAATACAGAGGTCGAGAAGCGAATCTTTACAAAAGAAGTACAAAATTTATGAATGAAAGACAACGGAGAATTGTTGGGGTTGAATATCCAGTGCATGAAATCCTTCCTTCTGATTCTTTTACCAGCTCCAGAATTGTTCTTGTTCTCTTTTTTCCACCTGTTCTTCTTTCTCATCTGGAGAGAGACGTAAGGGTGAGTGTTTTGGAAAACACTCAGCAAGTGGGGCCGATCGAATACCTGAAAACATTTGATACATAACGTTTTAAACCATCCAAAATACTCAGCAAGTGGGGCCGATCAAATACCAGAAAACATTTGATACATAACGTTTTAAACCATTTTCATTTTCTATAGCATAGTATATCAGAGTTGAATGAACAGAAGTCAGACATTGAACAAATAAGAGCTTCAGAGTTGGATGAAAAGAAATCAGACTTAGAACAAATCAGAACTTATAATCAGAACATTTCAGAACAGAAATTATCAGACAAACATATTATAATGATCATGGGCTATCCTTGATCTTGGGCTTCCTTTGGGACCTTATCCTATAAATGGGCTCTCTCTGGGGTCTTTTCCCGCATCCGGGCTTCCTCTGAGGCCTTCTCCCATAGACAGACTCCCTCTGAGACCTTTTCTCTCACAGGCTTTCCCGATGCATTATTATCAGATTCAAACTTATAACTTATCATTCGGAGACGGATTGATTCGAATATAATGACATCAACATAGAACGAAACAGAGAAGCGTAAATGACAAACGGACAGAATGAAACACTTTGAAAAACTTAATAATTTCAAAATCCATACTTATAAACAACTTGTCGTAGAAGATTGAATTTGAAAACATACATAATCTTTAAAACATATAACTCACTTACACTTGGTTCGAAAATGCGGCTCGAACTTGACTTTTACTCGGACGAAGCCTCAGCCGAACATGTTCATCACTTACTCGATTTCTTGGAGTAGAGTTTATGGTTATTTCAACAGCAATTCGACGTATTTTGTTGTGGCTCAAAATGACCGCATGAAGCTTCCTCTTTTTCCTTGCCTTGGCCAAAAATTTGGAGAGAATTGAGAGGAATTTTGAGTGTGTTGGTTGCTACAACACATGGGGTATTTATAGGTGGAAAAGTGACTCTTCATTTGCCCTTCATTCAGCCAAAATTTGACTCCTGAATTTCCCAAGGATGATGGTCCAAATGGCCTCCAAAAGGTCAAAGTTTATCCAAAACCAAAGGTCACTTTGGTGCACTCAATGGTCACTTCTTACACATTGATTATGTCCAACTTTTAGCTCATTTCATGCCTATATTTTTGTCTCTTTTTGGACAAACATTAATGAGCTCTCTTGAGCTAAGGGTTTAAACTCACAAGTTAGGGGTTTTTTCCTAAGAATGAATGAGCTTCCTTGAGCTGAGGGTTTCTTCAATGAGCTTCATTGAGCCGAGGGTTTCCTCTTTCGAGCGACGTCCCTTCAATTCTCATGGTTTTGCGTTGCTTCGGTTTCCTTTTGAGCTACTTTCCGAGCTTTTTGAGGTGATTTGTTCTGAAAATCCGGATCCTCACAGATGACGTGGCTAAATGAACAGGAGTCAAACTAGTTTACTAATAAGTTTAATTGGACTACTTCAGTTCTAACTGATGTCTTCTCGGTTTGAACATTTCAGTTCAGTTGGGTCATTTAAGCTCAGTTTTGCGAAGTCTTTAGTTTTGATCTTCAATCTATTTAACGAACTTCGAATCATCAGTTTTACGACTTATTTATACAAGAAATTTAGTTTATTTACTTTAGTTCATAATCCATTTCAATCTGATAAGTCTTCAAGATCAGTTACGAACTTTCATTTGCATCAGTTCAGTTTGGTTCTTCAGTTCTTTTACGGATTAATTTGTCAAACTCTGAAACTCATAATGTAAGGTCTAGGAATTTAATTCACGTAACCTCAATGCATGCAATCTAGGATTTTATTAAATTATGTGTTTAATTATTTTTATACATTTTATGCATAATTATTGCATGATATGATTTATTTCATGAAATTTTAAAAGTTCGTGCATTCTGGTTTCTAGATGCATTTCGCGCTCGAATGAGGAACTGAGACCGGGGAATTATCAGGAAAATTATTTTTATTACATGATTAATTTTTATTAATTAATATAAGAAGTTTTAAATATATTTTTCATGAAATGGGCTTTGTTAGGTATTTTTACCCGCCGGAGCATATTTTTAATCGGTACGCGAATTTATCGAAACGAAGGATTTTTTGAGGGTTCGGGTAATATTTTCAAAAACTTACCTAAAAAAAATATTTTTTCGGAGTGTTTTTTGGCTTGATGGGCCTCTTTTTGAGCTTAGTGGGCTGAAAACTCTTTTCCAACTTTTTAAATGATAACTAATGGCCCACTAGAGTTTATTATACCATTTTATTATTCCCCTAAAGTCCCCTAAACCTAAACCTAAATGTAACAGCATACACTCCCCTTCCCCTATCAGCTTTCTCTCGGTTTTCAGCACCTCCCTCAGCAGCAAGCTTCGGCCAAGCCTCTTCCTTCAAGAAAAAGTTCTCCGGTGCTTTCCCGACGTTCGTTCTTCGACGTTCTTGCGTAGAATTCATCAAGGCACGCTTTGTATCACTTCTTTACTCATCACCCACGTTTTATATGCTGATAAATGCGTATATGCATGAAAAACTTTCGATCCAGCCTTGTGCATGAGAGATTTTTGGTGTTACATGTATTTCTTGCATTTCCTTGATCGTTGCTCACGATTTACTGGTTTTGTTGCGTAAGGGGATACTGTATTGTGTCAACATGGAGCTGTTAATGTCGAGAGTGATGAGGTTTAGATGCTAGAGTCGAAGCTTGATCGAGTTATTTGAGAATGTTTGAGGGCCGATCGGGGTTGATGCTTGTTTGGACTCGATGTGGCTAAGCCGTGGGTTTGAGGTACATCGACGGTGCAAGGGTCGATCCAAGGCTTAGACCGGACCATGTGGGGTCTGATTCATGGCTGGGGATGTCCCGAACGCTGTTGGTCCTGTCCTAGAAGCCGCAAGGGAGAGTTGAGTGAGTTTGGCTCGATTGGTGTGTTTTGGGAGAGTAGCGATCGTGCGTGTCATGTATGCTGCATGGGGCTGTGACCACAGCTCAAGTAGGTCAGTAGGATCTGCTCTAGGTCTAGGTTAGGCTGGTTTGTGACTGGTACCGTCGGGAGTAGGCTAGCACTGTGAATTTGGAAAGTGAGCAAATTAGGGTGCGATTTAGGAAGGCCGAAACTCCAGCAGCTTTTTGGGGCTGATTCGAGGGGCTTGTTTGTCTAGTCTTGGCGATTTGAGGGCCTTCAAGATGTTTTTAAGGTGTGGTTAAAAATTGGGAAAAGTTCGGTTAAGTTTCGGGTCGATTCGGGCTAAAACCAGGACCCCAGTTCAAGTTTTAAAATGAATTGATTAAGTTTTGAAACAGGCTCGAGTTTACGTCTAAGAAATAATTTTAAAATGTTTTGGGATTATTTAAGGAGTTTAGTAAGCTTCGGGTCAAAATTTAGAGGTCCAGGGGTAAAATGGTCATTTAGGATTTCTAGGGACAAAATGGTCATTTTGCACATGTGTCGAGATTTTTGTCCTAGCAGTGCCCTGAGCATATTTTATCATGTTTTCAATGTTTATGCGTCACGTTTATGATTTTTATGTAATTATGATAAATACGGTGAATGCCTGGTTTTAAGGAAAAAGTTACGTATATGCATGTTTTTATTAAGTGGTGAATATGATGATGTTTTTTTGAAGTATGATAATTGGTTGTGACTGATGAGGTATATGTATACGATGACATGAGAACCACATGTTTCCGCATTATGATTTATGAGATTTGAGAGGAGATGAACATTTTCATACGTTGATAATTTTAAGATTTTTATTTGTTTATGTTTGCGTAAAATTTTGGATGAGTTTGGTTATTTTAAACTGCATCATTTTTATTGTCAAATATTTAAGGTCATTTTAAAATGTTATATTTTTCTGTAGAGTGCATGCATGCAAAACATTTAAGCATTATTTTGAAAATATAAGCTTTTAAAAAAAATGTTTCCGCACTTTTAAATCAGTAGACGTTACAGTTGGCATCAGAGCAAGGGTCATGCATAGGGTTGTGCCACCACCAGCTTCTGCCGCTCAGTCTTCAAGCCTCAAGTCTGTAAGCTTTTATGCTTTAAATGTTTTAAATGATTTACTGTTATCACCTGCATGTTTACATGATTTACGCTTTACGATGATTTACTGTACATGTTTAACTGCTTTTACGATTTAAGGATTTATTAATTTTTAAAAAACTAGATTAATTGCATGATGGGTTACGTTTATAAATTGGACTATATTCAGATATGCCTCCAGACGTGCTCCCAGTACAGATAGGCATGATGAGATTCCTGCAGGAGGCTGAGGACCTCCACCACCACCGTCAGGAGACCCAGCTACTCGAGTACTTGAGTGGATAGAGAGGCTTATGGAACATGCCCAGCTAGGCCAGCAGGCACCCCAACAGCAGACCGATGTGTATGAGCAGTTCCGTCGGCTTAACCCGAAAGAGTTTGGGGCTACCACCGATCCATTTGTGGCAGAGGGATGGATTAGGTCTCTGGAGTTGCATTTTGAGTACCTTAAGAGGAGGGATGGCGACCGGGCCAGGTGCGTCATTTATATGCTGAGGGATGACGTGTCCCTTTGGTGGGAGGGAGCTGCACATGCAGTGGATGTGGCTACTCTCACTTGGGCCAGATTTAAGGAGATGTTCTTCAAGAAATATTTCCCAACTGACGTCAGGGGCCGCCTGACGAGGGAGTTCATGAGTCTTTGGCAGGGGGACTTATCTGTGGCGGAGTTTATCCGTAAGTTTGACAGGGGCTGCCATTTTGTGCCCATGTTAGAGAGAGATGCCGCCTAGAAGCTGAGGCATTTCTTGGATGGACTGAGACCCACCCTTCATCGGGACGTCATGCTGATGAGGCCGATAGGTTATGATGAGGCCACCGCCTGCGCTTTTCAGGCGGAGCAGGTTCTGCAGGACATAGACCATGAGATGCATAGGAAGCGGCATCAGACTCAATCCAGTTCCCAACCGTAGAAAAAGCAGTTTACTGGGCCACCGAGGCAGCAGGGGCAGCAGAAGCCCCAAGGGCAGTTTAGGAAGCCGCAACAGCAGCAACAGCAGAGACCTCCTCAGGCGCCAGGGGCTCCTAAGCCAGATGACAGGCAGCCATGTCCCTAGTGCAGCAGGTTCCATTTCGGCAAGTGCATGTGGGGGACCTTTAGATGCTTCGTTTGTGGACATGAGGGCTATAAAGCAGCGGATTGCCCTAGGAGCCAGGGCCCCACTACTGGCCGAGCTTATGTGATGCATGCCGAGGAGGCCGAGGCAGAGCCAAACTCGACACTGATTACTGATAACCCTTTTGTGTAAGATTTTACTTTGTCGCATAATTGCATGGATTTTATACTTGCATGAGGATTAAATTTCGGGATTGATAACATAGAAGGAATTAGGATGCATGCTCTACTTATTTGGGATGAATAATGTAATTGTTTGATTTGAGAAATTTTACGGACCCAATTGTTATAACTGATAAATTGAGGACTTGATTGAAAAATCGAAATTTTTGAATGCAATTTTTGAACTCTAAGGGGCTAATTTGCAATTTTCGATCTTCTGAGGATTAATTTCGAATTTTCGGGAATTATTTTTGGTCAATTCAGTGATTTTTCGAAGATTTTGGGTTAATTACCGATAAGAAATTCCTTAATTTCAACACTATTAGATTTGATGGTATGTTTCGTTGCATGGAGGATATATATTGCAGGCGTAGCCACGCATGCATTGCTAGATTCAGGGGCTACGCATTCGTTTATATCCGAATCCTTCGTCAAGCGACTAGGAATCATACCAGTAGCGATGGAATCAGGGTTTAGAGTATCGATCCCATCCGAGGATCAAATGTTCACTTTCCAGATAGTAAAGGGATTGGAGCTTCGGTTACAGAAGTATATGGTGCACATAGATTTGATAGTGCTACCATTACCGGAGTTCAACATCATCTTGGGTATGGACTAACTATCTTCTCATGGTGCAGTCATAGATTTTCGACAGAGGTCAGTGTCTGTCAGACCGCCCAGTGGGAAGCCGTTTTTTTTGAGGCAGCTAGACATCAGCAGATGCCTCACGTCATTTCCTACTTGTGTGCGAGGAAGCTTATGAGGAGAGGATGCCAAGAATTTTTGGCCAGCATCGTGTCAGTGTCTGAGCCAGTCGAGTAGAGGCTAGAGGACGTTGATGTGGTCAGGGAGTTCTCCGGTGTTTTTTTTTTGACGATTTTTCAGGCATCCCACCAGACAGAGAGGTGAACTTTTCGATTGAGCTTATGCCAGGCATAGTGCCGATATCTATAGCACCCTACCCGCCTACAGAGATGAAGGAGCTCAAAGATCACATTCAGGATCTACTAGATAAGGGTTTCATCCGCCCTAGCTTTTCTCTTTGGGGTGCTCCGGTTCTGTTTTTCAAGAACAAGGATGGCAGCATGCGACTGTGTATTGACTACAGAGAGCTGAACAGAGTCACAGTCAAGAATAAGTATCTACTGCCGAGGATCAAGGATTTGTTTGATCAGCTTCAGGGAGCATATGTGTTCTCGAAGATAGACCTTCGATCCGGATACTACCAGCTGAAAGTGAGGGAGTCTGATGTGCATAAGACAGCCTTCCGGACGCGTTGCGGGGCACTATAAGTTTATGGTGATGCCCTTCGGTTTGGCGAACGTGCCTGCATCTTCATGGATCTCATAAATCGCGTTTTTCAGCCATACTTGGATCAGTTCGTCATAGTTTTCATTGACGATATTTTGATCTACTCGAGGAGCAGAGAGGAGCATAGTCAGCATCTGAGGACCGTACTGCAAACTATACATGACAGACGACTGTTTGCCAAGTTCAGTAAGTGTGAGTTCTGGCTTGACAGAGTGGAATTCTTGGGCCACATTGTATCTCAGGATGGCATAGAGGTCGATTATAAGGACCGCCTATGGGTTCCTAAGGGCCAGAGACTGTATGCAGTTGTGGACGGCATAGTTAGATATAAGGACCGCCTATGGGTTCCTGACAGTGATTCCCTTTGAGCAGATATCTTGAGCGAGGTCCACAGTACCCCGTACTCTATCCATCCAGGGATTACGAATTTTTATAATGTTCTACAGTCTTTGTATTGGTGGACGAGCATGAAGCGGGATATTCTGGGATTCGTCTCAGAGTTTTTGACTTGTCAACAGGTCAAGGCAGAGCATTAGAGACCTGCAGGGAAGCTGAGACCACTCCCTATTCCCGAGTGGAAAAGGGAGAATATCACCATGGATTTTGTGACAGGGCTTCTGAGGACTACTGGAGGATTTAATGCCATCTGGGTGATTGTTGATCGGCTCACTAAATCGGATCATTTCTTACCGATCGGGAAGACATTCACCATGACTCAGTACGCAGAGCTGTACATCAGAGAGATAGTCAGACTGCACGGATTCTGGTGTCCATCG
Source organism: Primulina eburnea (assembly GCF_022965805.1). Taxonomy (NCBI): domain Eukaryota; kingdom Viridiplantae; phylum Streptophyta; class Magnoliopsida; order Lamiales; family Gesneriaceae; genus Primulina; species Primulina eburnea. The sequence goes on from NC_133110.1 coordinate 27,576,732, forward strand.
TGTCAGACAAGGATCCGAGATTCACGTCTCCATTCTGGAAGAGTCTCCATCAAGAGTTGGGTACGAAGCTACTGTTCAGTACTGCTTTTTATCCTCAGACAGATGGACAGTCAGATAGGGTGATTCAGATTCTGGAGGACCTACTCCGAGCTTGCATGATCGACTTCCAGGGAAGCTGGGAGCCGAAGTTACCTCTTGTGGAGTTCACATACAACAACAGTTACCAGGCACCGATATATATGGCTCCATACGAGGCACTTTACGGGAGGAAGTGTAGGTCGCCAGTTTATTAGGATGAGGTGGGAGTGGACATGATTCGGGACAGGATGAAGACTGCACAGAGCCCTCAGAAGATTTATGCAGATCAGAGGCGGCAAGACCTTGAGTTCGCAGTAGGGGATCATGTCTTTATGAAGGTCGCACCGATGAAGGGTGTGATGAGGTTCGGGAAGAAGGGCAAGCTTAGCCCTAGATTCATTGGACCATTCGAGATCCTAGAGAGAGTTGGGACACTTGCATACAGAGTTGCATTACCGCCGAATCTGGCGGGAGTCCATAATGTGTTCCACGTCTCCATGCTGCAGAAGTATATGTACGAATCCTTCGCATGTGCTGAACTATGAGCCACTTCAGCTGACACCGCACCTATCTTTTGAGGAGAGACCCACTCAGATATTGGACAGGCAGGAGACAAGGCTCCGGAAAAAGGTGACCAGATGGTCAAGGTCAAATGGCTGAACCATTCCGAGGAGGATGCTACTTGGGAGACCGAGACCGAGATGAGGAGTCGCTACCTGGAACGGGGAATTATCATGAAAATTATTTTTATTACATGATTAATTTTTATTAATTAATATAAGATGTTTTAAATGTATTTTTCAAGAAATGGGATTTTTTGAGTATTTTTACTCACCAGAGCATATTTTTAATCGATACGCGAATTTTATCAAAATGAATTACTTTTTGAGGGTTCGGGTAATATTTTCAAAAATTACCAAAACGAAATATTTTTCGGGAGTGTGTTCAGGCTTGATGGGACTATTTTTGAGCTTATTGGGCTCAAAACTCTTTTCAAACTTTATAAATGATAATTAATGCCCATTAGAGTTTATTATACCATTTTATTATTCCCCTAAACTCCCCTAAACCTAAACCTAAATGTAACAGCCGACACTCCCCTTCCCCTATCAGCTTTCTCTCGGTTTTCAGCACCTCCCTCAGCAGCAAGCTTCGTCCAAGCCTCTTCCTTCAAGAAAAAGTTCTCCGGTTCTTTCCCGACGTTCGTTCTTCGACGTTCTTGCGTAGAATTCATCAAGGCACGCTTTGTATCACTTCTTTACTCATCACACACGTTTTATATGCTGATGAATGCGTATATGCATGAAAAACTTTTGATCCAGCCTTGTGCATGAGAGATTTTCTGTGTGACATGTATTTCTTGCATTTCCTTGATCTTTGCTCACGATTTTCTGGTTTTTTTGTGTAAGGGGCTGATGTATTGTTTTGACAGGGAGCTGGTAATGTCGAGAGTGATGAGGTTTAGATGCTGGATTCGAAGCTTGATCGAGTTAGTTAGAATGTTTGAGGGCCGATCGGGGTTGATGCTTGTTTGGACTCGATGTGGCTAAGCCATGGTTTTGAGGTACATCGGCGGTGCAAGGGTCGATCCAAGGCTTAGACCGGACCATGTGGGTCTGAGTCATGGCTGGGGAAGGCCCGACACTGCTGGTCGTGTCCTAGAAGCTGTAAGGGAGAGTTGAGTGAGTTTGGCTCGATTGGTGTGTTTTGGGAGAGTAGCGATCGTGCGTGTCATGTAGGCTGCATGGGGCTGTGACCGCGGCTCAAGTAGGTCTAGTAGGGTTTGTTCTAGGTCTAGGGCAGGCTAGTTCGTGACTAGTACCGTCGGGAGTAGGCTAGCACCGTGATTTTGGAAAGTGAGCAAATTAGGGTGCGATTTAGGAAGGCTGAAACTCCAGCAGCTTTTTGGGGCTGATTCGAGGGACTTGTTGGTCTAGTATTGGTGATTTTAGGGCCTTCTAGATATTTTTAAGGTGTGGTAAAAAATGGAAAAAATTCGGTTATCTGGTCGATTCGGGCTAAAACCGGGACCCCGGTCCAAATTTTAAAACGAATCGATTAAGTTTTGAAACGGACTTGAGTTTACATCTAAGAAATACTTTTTAAATTTTTTGGGATTATTTAAAGAGTTTGGTAAGCTTCGAGTCGAAATTTAGAGGTCCAGGGGTAAAATGGTCATTTTGGGTTTCCAAGTGCAAAATGGTCATTTTGCACCCGAGTCGACATTTTTAACCTGGCAGCGTCCCTGATCACATTTTATCATGTTTTCAATGTTTATGCATCACGTTTATTATTGTTATATAATTATGATAAATACGGTGCATGCTTGATTTTAAGGAAAAAGTTATGTTTTTGCATGTATTTATTAAGTGGTGAATATGATGATGTTTTTTTGAAGGATGAGAATTGGTTGTGACTGAAGAGATATATGTATACGATGACATGAGATATGATGAGCTGAGGCCAAAGCTCAGTGGACGGGTAATACTGTCTCTGATGTCCCCGCCGCCCGGTACCGTGGTTATACGTAGATGGATCCATCGAATAGAGCTGATACGATAGAGCTGATACTAAAGTCACAACTAATGAACTGAATTCAATTAAAAGAAAATGTATACGTATATGATGACATGATGAGACATGCTTTGACACGTTACTATTTTATACAACATGTTTATGTTCATGCTTTAAGTTCACGAAATATAAGTTGATTATGGTACTTTTCACTGCTGTGTGCTATGTATATGTACTTGTTATTCCTGGTACAGATGTGTTGAGTCTTTAGACTCACTAGGCATATGTGATGTAGGTGAGCTTGATGATGAGGGGACTGGAGGTGCCGAACTTTAAGTAGGCAGACCTGGTGCGGTGACACGACCCGAGGACCGCATGTTTTCCGCATTATGATTTATGAGATTTGAGAGGAAATGAACATTTTCATACGTTGATAATTTTAAGATTTTTTATTTGTTTATGTTTGCGTAAAATTTTGGATGAGTTTGGTTATTTTAAACTGCATCATTTTTACTGTCAAATATTTAAGGTCATTTTAAAATGTTATATTTTCTGTAGAGCACATGCATGCAAAACATTTAAGCATTATTTCGAAAATATGAGCTTTCAAAAAAATGTTTCCGCACTTTTAAATCAGTTGATGTTACACATAATTTCCAACAAACTCCATTTAGTTTTCCCTGAATTTGAAAAAATATCTTCCCCAAAGTTTGATGATGTTTGCTTAGGTGTTGTTAGCATTGTTGTCAACACAGAGAATAAACATTTATCAATTTATATGATCATAGCAGAGCAATAGTAACAACAAATTAAGGCCTAGAACATTAGAATCATATGAATACTAAAAAAAACTTTAGAACAGATAAAATGATAAAATAAAATCACTTATCGTTATCAATTTTAACAGCTTCTTCTTCAGCCTCTTCTTCAGTAGCATCACAGTGTTTTGTTCCTGATGGTCTGATGCCTGAAATTTGTGCACTATCTCCCTTTTTTTGTTCATAATGGACAGTCACGTTAAATAAAATTCTTTAATGAGATATTTGATCTTCATAATGAATGATCAGTTCTTTGGCCTAAACTATTTGTTTGAGGGTAAAGTAAATTGTCGAGAAGTGCTAGCGTGATCATTATGATGTCCTGAGGTCGTTGAATCAACATTTGGGCCAACATATGATTCAAACCAGGGTAGATCGATCTTCCGATTACCCTTGAACAAGGAAGATGTAATCTTCAATAGATCACTTACATCAGACACCTGCTCATCAATGTCTCTAAAGAATCCTTAAGACTCAAGGATCCCATAAATCGGTGAGGAAAAAGTATTTTAGATGATTTGAATCCTCCTTAAGCAAATTGAAGCAATGTTTTGAAGACCAATTTCCCAAAATTAAAGGTTCTGTGAGTACCAATGGAAAATAAACTAAAGCTTGTGGTCTCGTCACCATTGTAGATTTTGTTGAAGGAGTCTAATTGTGTATTGCAGTTTTTTTAAGTACATAGTAAAAATTTATCAAATTCATAGCAGAGAAACGGTTTGGATGTGCTGAAAATTGATTGATCAAAACCCCGGTTAATATTGAAGTAACCTCGTGAATAACCGGTTGGACGCCTTCTTCTACATTAGTAGGAGTTTGATAGAGATTGTTATTGGTTGTGGGACTAAACTCGTAGACTTTATCGTGAACAAAACCTTTCCCAAATTTTTATGACTTTTCATCACCGACATCGGGTGAGAGATTGGTATGGAACTCAAGAATAGGCTTACGACAATACAACACCACTGCAGAAATAGTACAAAATAGCTGCCGAGTTTGATAAAAGCCACAAAATTATGCATAGAAAAGGCATTTGTATCCACATTCTTATCATCTAGAAAGTCTCAGTTGGCACACAGAGACCACTGTGTTGGGTCATCGTGTTCTCGCACTCAAGACGCAGCGGAAGTTTAAAATTTTTGTTCTTGGCCGTCGTGAGTTTAGAAACATTCAAAGGGCGTTTAGAATTATACCTTTGCGTTCTTAACGCTTGGACTCCAAACTATTCCAGTGTTTAGGCGGATATAGCATTTCTTGTAAATCTTTACGAACGGCTTGTCTCATTTGATCGCCTAATTAGGTCTACGATCAGAAGCTTTGTTCCTCGTTTGGATTGCACTAGAAATCGCAAGTGATTTGTGTGTTGAGACTGTAGCCTCCGAATTTCCAAAATTCGGAGTCGGTGCAACGTCGGAAGGATCCAGCAGAGGAAGAAACAAGTGGCTGAAAATTTCCTTTCACTTTCTTCAAAGTGGCCGAGACTTCCATGATTCTAAATCATGGCTATTGTGCTAATTGATTATTAACCAATCATTAATAATTAATTATTATTTTAAATCAACAATTAATCAAATCCAATTTTATTTTGTGGCCCAAATTCCTTCCAACAATTTTCATGTGTTGGCCATGACTTACAATCAAGGAGGGAAGAAAACTTGTGTGTTTTGTGTGCACAAAAATTGTGTTATGAATTATGAGTCTTAGTGGTGCATATATAGAGTGAGACTCCTAATTTAATTAGGATTTCCTCTCCCACAAAGACTATAATAATTTCATTATATTCAAACTCTCATATAATTAATATATAATGTATTTATTAATATTTAATAATACATGATATAATACTATCATATACACATATTTTATATCACCATATAAAATATATACATGTATATATATTGAATTAAATAATCATTATTTAATTTATAAATTAACTCCTTGGTTAATTTAATTCTAGAATCCTTTATATTAATTATATCAATTTTTGCATCTTAGTAGTCACCACCACTAGCACAATCATTTAATTATTAAATTTCAAATTCACCAAAAAAATTGATTTCGAACTCATTATAACCCCGATCGACGATTCGAGAGTGCCAATGTAGCAAGGATACAAGTCTTTGTTCATATAATGAAAATCGAAAATTTCGAAAATCAAAATTTTCATTTGCCAAATTTAGAAATTACCATATATGATAGTTACCATATTTGGCAGCTGTCAGTTTTCGTGAACTCCTTCACAAAACTGGCAGTTCCACTCTCTTTCTTATTTAGCAATCATGCCAACTTCCATTCTTTCATCCTATGGAATCGGCTCATAAACTCCTTTATAAGCTTCCTGTTTAATCTCAATCAAATTATTGTCGCCAAATTCCAACTCCTTCAAATTTGACTATCTCAACGGGAACACATAATCCGATACTCGTGTGACCCTCATTGGTTCAGGGATATAGCTAGCTGTTGGTTCATATCTCCGTGTGATTCAGACTAACATTTATTCTTATTCGGGTTTATCCTAGTTAACCCAATTCTTTTCATCAACTCCTTGATCAAGAATGTCAGAACTTATTTCTGATTGCACCCATCGGATCATGGTAAGAGCGTCTAGTAGCATCGCCCCATGATCCCCTAGGTATCATTGATAGTGCCTACAAGAACCTTTAGTCATTGTTAGCGTACAGTACGGTCCCTTCAACACATATATCCCGATCAAATCTGCAACCATTGGTATATCGAGAGTTACATATGAATTCGACAACGATGCGATTTATTTTTGAGTAATAATAGTGTCATGGTATGTGCAACTAGGAAAACAACTTTCCCTAAAGCACATTTCTTGCTCTGGCCAGAGACTCTTTGCACTGTTAACTCATTAGATCACATAGGATATCTTCAACCGTAGGCGAACGGTGAATCCCCGACTACAATCTATTTGCTCCTACATATTTCGAAACTACACCAAACCTCGTCACCTGATGACCATCAATGGAGTCAGTAAACAGATCAAAGTGCATGCTAGTACGTATAGCCCCTACATTGTACTGGGTCAAAATACTAATGATGTACAACCATAACTGCGGACTATTCCACTCGTTAAGTGAGAACCGCTTGGATAGTCCAAGGGAGGATTGTTCAGTGCATCATTATATGATCACCCATCTGTGTGAATGGACATATCCATGCCCTTGCCAATGAAACATGGCGTTTATATCACATATTCTAGTCTCGAGCTCGAGCGACATTTATCCTTGTTTTAGGCATTTGATTCGACTAGGAACCTGTTTAGAATATATGGTACACTTCCTAATGAGTTTCATGATCTTACGCTGCGACGCAGACCTCATGGTACCTATTGTATATTCAAGGATTTTATCTATGCAGCTTGCATGGGTATACAGATAAATTATAATGTCATAATCGAATAAAATCATAAAATATTATTAAAATAAAGATTGTTTTACATTAGAGTCAATAAAAGCCCTAGCAACATGTTGGCTTGCCGAGCACCTACTCTAACAATATCCCACTTTCGCTATAGCCAACTACCCATAGATCTTAGACACATTGCTTCACGATGCTTCTCAAACAATGGTCCTGGCAGGGGCTTCATTAGTGGATCAGCAATGTTATCTGCGGAGGCGACTCTCTCTACCGATATGTCTCCTTTTCCCACAATCTCCCGTATTATGTGGAACTTCCTCAGTATATGTTTGGATCGCTGATGAGACCTCGGTTCCTTCGTTTGCGCAACGGCACCGGTGTTGTCACAGTAGACTAGGACTGGATCAACTGTTTGAGGAATGACACCCAAATCTTGGATGAAATTCCTCGTCCAAACACCCTCCTTTGTTGCAGTCGATGCAGCTATGTATTCAACCTCAGTGGTTGAATCCGCTGTGGTGTCTTGCTTGGAACTCTTCCAAGAGACAACACAACCATTGAGCTTGAATACAAATCCAGAGGTCGATTTCGAATCATCCACATTTGATTGGAAGCTAGAATCAGTGTAGACTTCAAATTTTAATTCTCCACTCCCGTATTCCAAAAACAAATTCTTAGTTCTTCTCAAGTACTTAAAAATGTCCTTCACTACTTTCCAATGCATTGGACCGGGATTCGACTGACATCGGCTTGCAACACTCAGTGCATATGCAATATCGATTCTGAAGCCAACATGTGGCTAGGGCTTTTATTGACTCTAATGTAAAACAATCTTTATTTTAATAATATTTTACGATTTTATTCGATTATGACATTATACTTTATCTGTATACACATACAAGCTGCATAGATAAAGTTTTGGATATACAATAGGTACCGTGAGATTTGCGCCGCAATGTAAGATCATGAAACTCATTAAGAAGTGTATCGTATATTCTAAACAGGTTCTTAGTCGAATTAGTCTCCTAAAACAAGGATAAAGGTCGCTCAAGCTCGAAACTAGCATCTGTGATGTAAACACCATGTTTCATTGGCAAGGGCATGGAGATGTCAATTTACACAGATGGGTGACCATATGATGATGCACTGAACAATCCTCCTCGGACTATCCAAGTGGTTCTCACTTATCGAGTGGAATAGTCCGCAATTATGGTTGTACACCATTAGTCATTTGACCCGAGACAATGTAGGGGTTATACATACTAGCATGTACTTTGATCCGTTTACCGACTTCATCGAGGTCATCAGCTGGAGAGGTTGGGTGTAGTTTCGAAATACGTAGGAGAAAATGCATTGTAACCTGGGATTCACCGTTCGCCTACGATTGAAGATATCTTATGTGATCTGATGAGCTAATAGTGCAAAGAGTCTCTAGCCAGAGCAAGAAATGTGCTTTAGGGAAATGTATTTTCCTAATTGCACATACCATGCCACTATTAGTACTCCAAGATAAATCGTGTCAATGTCGAATTCATATGCAACTCTCGATATACCAATGGTTGCATATTCGATCGGGATATATGTGTTGAAGGAACTGTACTATACGCTAACCATGACTAAATTTTCTTGCAGGCACTATCAGTGATACCTAGGGGATCATGGAGAAATGTTAATAGACGCTCTTACCATTGATTCGATGGGTGTAATAAGAAATGAGTTCTGACATTCTTGATCAAAGAGTTGATTAAAGAATGGAGTTAACCCGAATAAGAATAAATGTTATTCTGAATCACATGGAGATGTGAACCCGCAAGCTAGCTGTATCCTTGAACCGTTGAGGGTCACACAAGTATCAGATTTCATGTTCCCGTTGAGATAGTCAGATTTCAAGGAGTTGGAATTTGACGACTATAGTTTGATAGAGATTATATACTAAGCTTATAAAGGAGTTTATGAGCTGATTCCATAGGATGGAAGAAATGGAAGTTAGCGTGATTGCTAATTAAGGAAGAAGAGTAGAACTGCCAGTTTTTTTGAAGGATTTCACTAAAACTGGCAGCTGCCCAATATGGTAAATGAAAATTTTGATCTTCGAAATTTTTGTTTTTCATTATATAAAAAATACTTGTATCCTTGATACACCGCCACTCTCGGATCGTCGATCGGGGTTATAATGAGTTCGGAATCATTTATTTGGTGAAATGAGAATTTACTGATTAAATGATTGTTCTAGTAGTAGTAACTACTAACATGTACAAATTCCCGTAAACATTCTAGAGGAATTTATAATTAAATTAACCTATGAGTTAATTATATAAATTAAATAATAGTTATTTAATTTAATTAGTATACGTATATTTTATATAGTGATATAAAATATGTGTATATATGATATTAATATATCATGTATTATCAAAAGTTGATTAACATATTATATTAATATTATGAGAATTAAATATAATGAAATATAGAGTTTTAGTACCACAAGGACTCCTACCTTGTGTGAGAGGGATTCATAATAGGATTAAAAGTCAACCTCCATATATACACCATAAGGGGCCATAATTCCACACCACATGTTTTGCAAACAAAACTTGCACACAAAATTCTTCTTTCCTCTCTTGAATTTTGGCCACCTCATAGTAGTGGGGAAATATATTTTCGGCCATCAAGAGTCTTCCACCGCCAAGCTGCTGCTGCTGCACCGTCTCCGAATTTTTGAAATCTGGAGACCACAGTCTCAACGCGCAAATCGCTTGCTATTTCTCGTGCAATCCAAGCGAGGAACAAAGTTTTCGATCGTGAACCCAATTATCGATCAAAGGAACAAGACGTTCATAGGAATTTACAAGAAGGGCTATCTCCGCATAAAAAATCGGCATAGTTTGATGTCTACCATTTGATACGCGAAAGTACAATTTTTAGAACACCCTATGAATGTTTTTTAACACACGACGCCCGAGAAAAAAAATTCAGCTTCCGCTGCATCTTGGGTGCGAGAACACGATGTCCCAACAGTGCTATATCAGAGCCGGGTATTCTCAATCATGTGTTTTAATTAAATTGTATTGAGTTTATTATTTCTAACCGCTCAAGAATTTTAAGAAAAACTCCCCTCAAATTTATTTTTAAAAACCAGATTTTATATAAAAATAAAAAATTTGGTCTGCCGAGCATACGCGCACACAACCTGCGCGCAACATGCGCACGACGGCGTGTAGCGTGCGGGCATAGCCGGCGCGCCCGCCAGCACCGGATCGGATCGAGCAGCGGGCGGGCGACGCGGGCAAGTGCCCGGGAACATCTCTGGCACAGCGCTGGGTCGTGGGCTTAACAAGTGAGTTAATTATATAAATTAAATAATGGTTATTTAATTTAATTAATATATATATACACACACATACACGGTGATATATAATGTGTATATATGGTATTAATATAACATGTATTATCAAAAGTTGATAAATATATTATATATTAATAATATGGGAATTTTAATATAATGAAAGATAGAGTCCTAGTGGGACAAAGACTAGGAGTCATTGTGGGAGAGAGACTCCTGATCGGATCAGGAGTCGCACTCTATAAATGTACCGTAGGGAGTCATAATAATTACTGAAACTCTTGCTCACAAAAATACATCACAAAACTCTCCTCCCTTTGCAACCAACCTCTCGGCCAATTGAAGATTTTGTGAAGAAAATTTTCAGCCAAGACTTTTCTTCCACCTCCGCACCGCCGTCGCTGCACCCTCTCCGGATTTTGGAAATTCGGAGATTATAGTCTCAACGCACAAATCGCTTGCGATTTCTAGTGCAATCCAAGCGAGGAAAATAGTTTGCGATCGTGTACCCAATTAGATGATCAAAGGCGAGTTCCGTTCATATTGATTTACAAGAAGGACTATCTATGCTTTAAACCCGAAATAGTTTGGAGTCCAAGCGTAATATACGCGCAGGTATAAAATTCTAAAACTCTATGAATGGTTTCAAACATACGACGCACAAGGACCGTTTCGAATGTCGAAACGAAAAAAAATTTAAACTTTCGTTATCCTTGGGTGCGAGGAATCGATGCAACAACACCGAATTAATCCAAGTATTTGAATATACATATACCGAGTAACTAAATATAACTAGCATAAATTAGATTTTGGGTGTAAAACTTACTTTTTTTTTTTGAAACATTATAAATGAAACTGAAAATAAATATGCCAAAGAGTTTACCTCATCCCACGATTGGTTGGTCGAATTTCCATCAAATTTGAATTAGTAAAGACGATTATTTTTCATTAAATTAGGTCGACTGTTTTTTTAAAAAACAATTCTAGAAGATCATCTAATAGAATTTAAAGAATTACTTATTTTCATAAGGATATGAAATCAATCAAATTAGTTGATGCACGCGAAGACTAAAATGATAGATAAAATCTAAAGCATCCCAACCATATATCCATTTGACATCAAATTAGACCAACAAAAGGAAAAATAAATCCTCTTAAAAAATTCAAAATTATATGCATTATTTAACATCTGTTCATTTTGGATTTTTCAAATTTTTTTTAAAAAAATAATGACAAACAAATCGGTTAAACCTATATTTTGTAAAATCAAAAAAATCCAATTCCCAAAAATAAGAACTCTAGGAAATTGGGAGGAGATATAAGACTAAAATTGAATTTTGAAATTTGGCTTTTTATTTTAGGAAATTTGATTTTACAAAATGTAGGTATAATAGATTCGATTGTCATTATTTTTTTAAAAAAATTTGGAACAAGTCAAAATTTATATACACGATAAAAAATGAGGAAACCAATTATTTCTTTAATGAGATTTGTCTTTATTTTCAAATCTTATAATATTCATCAATAAATAAATATTAATATCCATATAAAATAACGTCTCATTAAAAAACATTATGTTAAAAGAAAACAAAATATGGATATATACTTAGATTCACGTGGTTATGCCATGATTTAAGAATTTATTAGAATAATTATATATGCTAATACATGATATCGTAAAACATAATATAAGCATATTAGTTAACATAAAAATTACATGCAATTGAAAATCGGTGATAGTAAATGAGAAAGACATGAACGTTCAAAGCTCAATCCACTGTAATAATTGTGCATAGAGTATCATAATCGTCGATATTTAATATAAATGATGATATCAATTCATTGGCTTTACAATTTATTTTCTTTTCGATTGATGGCGTTATGATCATATTGTCATATATTCTTTTTCAAACATTGTGGTCTCACTATCACACACACACACACACACACATATATAATACCTGAGATTTTATCCCTGTAATCAGACAGTAATTAATTGACAGAATTGTAGTTAATGAAGATTTCAGGAACTAAAGGGGCATTGGAATGAATGTGAGTAGAAAAGAAAAGGGCGGACAGAACTAGTGACGCATATGCACCGAGGATTGGCGCGCATATGCGCAAGCATGTGTATAGCAGATTGCCGAGACAGTAGGTCTCGCGCATATGCGCGAGACATGGCGCGCATATGCGCGAGCAACATGGATGCTTGAGTGCCGAGACAGAGACTCTCACGCATATGCGCGGGGGCGAGGCGCGCATATGCGCGAGCGGTCCAGTAGCAAGACGTCCGGACAGAACTTCAGGCGCATATGCGCGAGGCTTGGGCGCGCATATGCGCGAGACGTGCAGATTTGAGATTTAGCCACTTGTCTTTCCCATGCATATTGATATGTAAAATCTTCATTCAGTCAGACTTGCAGCGAGAAATTGAACGAAAACTTGAGAGAATTGTCAAGTTTCCTTCAACGCTTAGATATTTGATTTTACAAGATCCGGTTATCAGAATTTTAATCCGAACACAGTTCTGTGATCTTCTTGTGAAGAACTTAGAAAGGATGTAAGTTTTATTACGTGCCTACATGATTTGAAATTTATGAGTTGAAGAAATCAGTATTTGATTGATATTATATGTTCCGGAATACTGGTAATCGGAGAATTGAAACCGGATCGAAGAACAGACTGTTTATGAAATTGTTATGATTTTTCAGATTTTATAGAATGAGATTGTACAGATTTGAGATTATGGATTGTATTGGCTATTGGTTATGAATTGTAGTTAGTATCTCTTGTTGTTTGAGTTGCCGGGGATATCGATATTGTATTGTTATGCCATTGACATTGATCTAGATTGAGTTTTGATCAACACAGGTCTTGAATTGAGTTGTATATTGATATTGTACTTCTCGAATATGTCATTTCAGATTTGATTGACATTGACAGCTTTGAATTCAAGACTTCGACTTCGTCAGATCGACAAAAGAAAGGTATAAATCAATGTTAAACCGGGAAGAATAACTCGAATAAGATATAACTTGAGTTTCCCAAAATCACATACTTATTTGCTATTGTTTTCAGATATTGGAATTCATTGCATTTACATACTTGTGCTATTGATTTATAGAAAGCATGTATTAGATGATTGATTTGAGACAGAGAGTCTTTGGCAGAGGTGCCAAGTCGTGACAGAGTTATTGGCAGAGGTGCCAAGTCACTGGACATTGGTTTATATATTGATGTGCTTAGGAGCATATCGGCTTCTATTGCAGATATTCGATATATTGTACCAAAGTCTGGGAATAAGGACGTACCACCATCTAGCTGAGGAGAGTAGGTGAGTTGTTGCGTTCTTATTCAACCAGGATGCCTAGATAAGAGTCGAGTCAGAGATTATGAGTCAAAGAGATTGATTTATAGATTTGTATTGACTTATGTTTCGTAGACTACGATACATGTTTTATGCTTTCGTATCTGTTTATATGAAATGCATGTATACATTGTTTATACTGGGATGTATTTCTCACCAGATTTATCCGGCTGTTGTTGTGTTTGTATGTGTGCATGACAACAGGTGGGACATGGTCAGGGTCGAGACGAGGATGAGAGATTGAGATAGAGTGGTGATTCCGGACTTGATGTTGATTTGGTTGTGTAAGGCTCGAGATTTGAATTATTAGTCTTCATTAATATGATACTCAAAGATGTGAGAATGCATGACATGAAATTAGAGTTTGAGTACAAGATAAAATGTGAAATTTATGAAGGCTAGGCCGAGACAAGACCGCACCTGCGGTCTAGGAGACACCGCACCCGCGGTGAATGTCCAGTAGGGTGCCTAATTTTGATATTGTAAGACCGCACCCGCGGTACGAACAGACCGCACCCACGGTGACAAGACCGCACCCGCGGTGCTGAGGAGACCGCACCCGCGGTCGTCACTTTTAAAAATTAAAAGTCATGTCGAAGCATGAGCGCACCCGCGGTCTAGACATGAGCGCACCCGCGGTGCTGCATGCGAGAAGTCCACCTTCGTTTCTTATGTTGACACATGGCATATATATATATATACTTGGGGCATGACTCAGCCATTTTCTTATTCCAGCAGCTGAGAACCGAGCTTCCTCCAAGAATTTCCTCAAGTTCTTCAAGGTTTGAGGTAAGATTTCTTAAGATTGAGCTATCCAATTTTTATACCAAATAGAGATTATTGATTCTTGCATCAAGAGCTTTAAAGTGATGTAAGTTTCCTTCATTTCCTGCCTGATTCGAGATAGGGTGATTGGGGGAATTATGAATTACACTAGATTATGTGTTCTTGTTAAGTTGATGATGGTAGATTCGAAACCGGAACGGAGGAATGATATCGTACTCAATTGCTATGATTTTTCAGCATATTTATTGTTGAGTTATGCAGATTTTTGAGAATACGATGTTATATGAGGTTGATTATGGATTGTGGAAATTAGATATTGATATATGTTGGAAGTTGGATTGATCGGTATCGAGAAACTACGCTGTTATGCCGTCAGATTGTGTTTAGATGTACTAGTAATTAGAAGTGTTGAATGGGGTTAAGAATTAATAGAAGATGTATTGATCATTGCCATTTCAGATTCATTGTGCCTCACTTCGACATCGAGACCTCGACATCGATAAAGGTGTAACAAGAAAGGTATAAGCCATGTTTGTTTGGGAAGCCACAACTCAAATAAGATATCATTTGAGTTCCCAACCAAAATCACATACTAGAATTGTTGTATATATGGTAACATGTTTATGATTGTTTATAGAATTATATTCAAATCTTGTAACATGATTATGCTTTGATTATAGAATTGTATTCAAGCATATAAGATCATTGTGATATTCAGATATGAATATGAGCATGCTTTGTTTACAGATTGATATTCATTGCATTTAAGATAGGAGAGTCGTTGACAGCCATTGTCAAATATCTAGATGTTCGGTGTATCTCAGCTTAGGAGAAGCCCTGACCCCTATTGCAGTCGTTGATACAGCTCAGACCGAAGTCTAGAAATAAGACGTACAGTCACCCCGAGGGGGAGGGTAGGTGACAGCCATTGACGTCTTATTCACACCGGGATCCCTAGAGTTATAGTCGAGTCGAGTCCAGACATGATTTGATTCGCATTGCATGTTTATATGGATGTCATTCATAATTGCATGTTTCATGTTTTAGTTTGATTATATGCATGTATACATGTTTGTACTGGGATTTGTTCTCACCGGAGTTTCCGGCTGTTGTTATGTTTGTATGTGTGCATAACAACAGGTGGGGCAGGATCTGGGTCACGCAGAGGATGAGAGATGGACATAGCGTGGTGATCTCGGGCTTAGCAGAAGAACTAGTAGTTGTACTTTTGACATGTATTGTATTTAATTACTAGTTGTTGAGTATGGATGGAACAAGACATGTTTGTACTTTATGTTTGTAAAATAAATGAAGACTTCATGCTTGGTTATACAACATTAGAATAAATGTTGAAAAGCGAAAATTTGACCCACTTTTTATATTAATGATCCGTTTATTCCCAAAGAAAAGAGTTAGAGCCCGGGTCCCCACAGGTTGTTCAACTTCTGATATGTAGCTGTTATAACTCTAGTTTCGTTATGACTTCTAGTTGGACATGTTTTGTATTTTAGATCATGTTGTAGATATGACACTTGATCTTGTAATTAAATAAAATGGAGCAGGACTTGTTGTATAGATTTATACACTTGTTTATTATGGGCCCAATTTAAGTTTTTTTTTACCCAGTTTAATTAATTGATCCAATTATCCCAAGAACGATTAAGAAGTGAATTAGCGTCTGGGTCCCCACAACAGTTGGTATCATAGCAGTAGGTTCTTTTAGACTGAGATATAAGCTAGTGACGGGGTAGATTGAGTTTTCTTTCCTGCTTCTGTGTGCTAGCATGTTTTATTGCTTTATAAATACATGTTTACCTGATTATCTAATTTGATATGGAACGTGTATTATTGAGAATGAATCAAAATCGATTCTTGATCAGAGGTATATGATCAGAGGAGAACTGAGACAGATTTGTCAGATTTGATTTCTAACCCTTTTGATAATCATATATGCCTCCTCGAAGAATCCCAGAACAGGGTAGTACTTCAGCTAATCCGATGGAAACACTGTTGAAGAGGTTTCAGTCATTCAAACCGCCGACTTTGAAGGGCACTGAGACTGCTATTGACAGTGAGAGTTGGCTAGATGATATTGAGATGCTGTTTGAGTCCCTTGATTACATTGATGAGCGCAGAGTTAGACTGATTGGACACCAGTTGCATGATGTTGCAAAGAGTTGGTGGCTTACAATTAAGAGGGAATTAGAGCATCGAGGTACGTTTATTACTTGGAAGGTCTTTAAATCAGAATTTTATCAAAGATTTTTCCCAGTATCGTACAGAAAGGACAGGGGTGCAGAGTTTGCAAATTTGAGACAGGGTCAATTGAATATTGAGGAATATGTGACCAAGTTCTCTATCTTATTGCGTTTTGCTCCCCATGTTGCTGAGAATGACGAAGCAGTGGCTGATTAGTTTATCAATGGGTTGAATCCTGATATTTTACATTGGTAAACACGGGGCGACCGAATAACTTTGCTGATGCCCTGAACAGAGCCAAAGGAGCTGAAGCAGGTTTGGTCAGACAGAGAGGGACTTCTTATGCTGCTCAGACACCGAGACAGCCACAACCTCCATCTCAGTTTCCCCAACCACCTCCCAGATTTGAGAGTGGCAGTACCAGCAGTGGAAAGAAAGATAATCTGAAAGCCAGAGGGAAACAGTTTAAAAAATCAGGAAGCAGCTCTTCTAGTTCCAGTGGCTCAAGACAGACCGGTTCGAGCCAAAGCTATACAGGGGTCTATTGCAGAACTTGTGGAGGGAGACATCCCACAGAGCGATGCCAAGGAGTATTTGGTACTTGCAACATCTGCAGACAGCAGGGACACTTTGCTAGAGTCTGTCCACAGCGTGGTTCTCAAAGATCCCACGGTGCAGAATCATCTGGATCAGTAGCTTAGATGAGTAGACGACCACCGGCAGTTCACTCTTTCCAGCCACCCTCTACTCAGTCACAGCCGAGGCCAGGAGGAAGCCAGACAGCTAGCCAGCCTCTTAGACAGCAGGCCAGAGTATTTGCATTGACGTAAGAACAGGCACAAGACGCACCTGATGATGTAGTTGAAGGTAACTATTCTCTTTATGGTTATCCTGCCTATGTATTGATATATACTGGTGCATCTCATACATTTATTTCTGAGCGATTCGCATTGATGCATGCATTACCTGTCGAGTCTTTATCTACTGTAGTATCTGTCTCTTCACATTTGGGGAGAGGTCTTATTTCAGTGACTTCTGTTAGAAATTGTATACTACAGTATGATGGCAATGAGATTGAGTTAGATGGCATTGTGCTTGGGTTGTCTGATTTTGACTGCATTATTGGTATTGATATGCTGACCAAGTACAGAACTACCGTCGATTGTTTCCATAATATTGTTATATTCAGACCAGAGATGGCTGGTGAATGGAAATTTTATTGTAAGGTTTCTAGAGCTAGAATTCCTTTAGTATCTACGGTGTCTATGACTCGATTATTACAGAAAAGAGCAGAGGAATTCCTTGTGTATTCAGTAGATGTACTGAAATCGAGCCCTTCATTGGCAGATTTGCCAGTGGTATGTGATTTTGCTGATGTCTTTCCAGATGAGATTCCAAGTTTGCCTCCAGTCTGAGAGATAGACTTCAGTATTGAATTATTACCAGGTACAGTCCCTATTTCAAAAACTCCATACAGAATGGTACCAGTTGAATTGAAAGAATTGAAAGATCAGTTGGAAGATTTACTGGCCAAGGGTTACATCAGACCAAGTGTTTCTCCTTGGGGTGCTCCAGTATTGTTTGTCAGAAAGAAGGACGGTTCAATGAGACTCTGCATTGACTATCGGCAACTGAACAAGGCGACGGTAAAGAACAAATACCCTTTGCCTCGTATAGATGATTTATTTGATCAGCTCCAGGGTTCTTCTATTTATTCCAAGATCGATCTGAGATCTGGATATCATCAGTTGAGAGTCAAAGATTCTGATATCTTCAAGACAGATTTCAGAACCAGATATGGCCACTATGATTTTATAGTCATGACGTTTGGTTTAACGAATGCTCCAGCCGTATTTATGGATTTGATGAACCGCATATTTCAGAAATATCTCGATGATTTCGTGATTATATTTATTGATGATATTCTGATTTATTCGAAGAATATGAGTGATCATGCTGAGCATTTAAGAACTGTTTTGAAAATTTTGAGAACTGAGAAACTGTATGCCAAATTGTCGAAATGTGAGTTTTGGCTGAGACAAGTTGTATTTTTGGGTCACATATATCTGGAGATGGTATTTCTGTTGATCCTAGTAAATTTGAAGCTGTGATTAGTTGGCCTAGACCGACATCTGTGCCAGAGATACGCAGTTTTACGGGTTTAGCGGGCTACTATCGTCAATTTATCAAAGATTTCTCTAGTATTGCTAAACCTATTACTCAGTTGACTCATAAGAATGCACCATTTGTTTGGTCAGAGGCTTGTGAATCCAGTTTTCTAGAATTGAAGAAGAGATTAACTAGTGCTCCAGTATTGACTATTCCTTCAGGTACTGGTGATTTTGTTGTTTATTGTGATGCTTCTCACAAGGGAATAGGTTGTGTGTTGATGCAACGAGGGCATGTGATTGCTTATGCCTCGAGATAGTTGAAGCCACATGAGACTCACTACCCGATTCATGATCTTGAATAGGCCGCTATCGTGTTTGCACTGAAGATATGGCGACATTATCTATACGGTGAGAAGTTTGATATTTATTCTGATAATAAAAGTTTGAAATATCTGTTTTCACAGTCAGAACTGAATATGAGGCAACGAAGATGGCTTGATTTGTTGAAAGATTTTGATTGTGAAATCAAATACTACCCAAGGAAGTCTAATGCAGCAGCTGATGCACTGAGTCGAAATGTATGTTCTTTATCCTTATCGATGATTGGTGTTTCGAATTTGATTGAAGATTGCTGTTTTTCTGGATTAGTATTTGAGACAGATTGTCAACCTCTGAGACTTTATACTATTCAAGTCGAACCGGAACTGATTTTGAGAATCAAAGAAGCACAGAAAGTTGATCAGAAGGTTCAGAACTCGATTTTGATGGTCAGATCAGGACATCCGTCAGAGTATCAGGTTTATGATGATGTTTTATATATGAATAATCGACTTGTTGTACCAGATGTTTCAGACTTGAGACAGCAGATTTTGACAGAGGCACATTGTAGCCGATTCAGTATTCATCCTGATGGTAGAAAAATGTATAATGATTTGAAAAGACAGTTTTGGTGGAAGCAGATGAAATCAGATGTCATAGATTTTGTGTTGAAATGTCTGAATTGACAACAGGTGAAAGCGGAGAGAAAGAAACCAGGAGGTCTACTGCATAGCTTATCTATCCCAGAATGGAAATGGGATCACATTTTCATGGATTTTGTGACGCAGTTACCGCGATCCTCCCGAGGTTGTGATGCGATTTGGGTCGTTATTGACAGATTGACCAAATCAGCATGTTTTATTCCTTATAAATGATGTATAGATATGACCAGATGGCAGAGATTTATGTTTAGAGAAGTGATCAGATTGCATGGTATGACGAAGTCTATTGTATCAGATCGTGATCCTCGATTTACTTCATACTTTTGGCACAGTCTGCAACAAGCTCTAGGTACTACGTTGCATTTGAGTAATGCATGTCATCCTCAGACACGGTCAGTCAAAGAGAATTATCCAGACATTGGAAGATATGCTTAGAGCTGTAGTGCTAGATTTTGGCACTAATTGGCAAGAATCTTTGCCTCTTTGCGAATTCTCATAAAACAAAAGCTATCAGACGAGTATAGAGATGACACTGTTTGAAGCTTTGTATGGCAAGAAGTGCAGATCCCCTCTTTATTGGGACGATATTTCTGAGGTACCTGAGTTTGGTCCTGATATGATTCGAGATATGACTGAAAAAGTAAAGCTGATTCAGAAGAGAATGAAGACATCTCAGGACAGACAGGCCAAATATTCGAATATTCGACGTCGACCTCTGGAATTTGAGACAGGAGACAGAGTATTTATGAAGATTTCTCCTTTCAGAGGCGTTATTAGATTTGGAAAACGTGGGAAGTTGTCTTCTCGGTATATCGATCCTTATGAGATTATTGAGAAGATCGGTACTCGTGCCTATTGACTTGCTCTTCCACCTTCTCTATCTGGAATACATGATGTCTTTCATATATCTATGCTGCGAAAGTATCTCTCTGATGATTCTCATATTCTTCAACCAGATGAGGCCGAACTTTATGAATCTATGAGTTATGTTGAGAAACCGATTCAGATTCTTGATCGTAAAGAAAAGCAGCTCAGAACGAAGACTATTCCGCTTGTGAAAGTTCAGTGGAGTCGTCATGGCACTGAAAAAGCTACCTGGGAGACTGAATCAGATATGAGACAGGAATTTCCAGAGCTATTTCACTAATGTGAGTCTTTTATTTCAGCTTCTGTTATTTCTGTTTATGGCATATGAGTTGATTGCCTGTGATATGATGTGATTGCAAGAGATTTCGGGGACGAAATAAAGTCTTAGAGGGGGAGAAATGTAATGCCTGATATTTTATCCCTGTAATCAGACAGTAATTAATTGACAGAATTGTAATTAATGAAGATTTCAGGAGCTAAAGGGGCATTGGAATGAATGTGAGTAGAAAAGAAAAGTGGCGGACAGAACTGGTGGCGCATATGCACCGAGGAGTGGCGCGCATATGCGCGAGCATGTGTATAGCAGATTGCCGAGACAGTAGGTCTCGCGCATATGCGCGAGACATGGCGCGTATATGCACGAGCAACAAGGATGCTTGAGTACCGAGATAGAGAGTCTCGCGCATATGCGCAAGAGGTCAGTAGCAAGACGTCCGGACAGAACTTCCGGCGCATATGCGCGGGGCTTGGGCGCGCATATGGGCGAGACGTGCAGATTTGAGATTTAGCCACTTGTCTTTCCCATGCATATTGATATGTAAAATCTTCATTCAATCAGACTTGCAGCGAGAAATTGAACGAAAGCTTCAGAGAATTGTCAAGTTTCCTTCAACGCTTAGAGATTTGATTTTACAAGATCCGGTTATCAGAATTTTTATCAGAATTTTAATCCGAACACAGTTCTGTGATCCTCTTGTCAAGAACTTCGAAAAGATGTAAGTTTTATTACGTTCCTACATGATTTGAAATTTATGAGTTGAAGAAATCAGTATTTGATTGATATTATATGTTCTGGGAATACTGGTAATCATAGAATTGAAACCGGATCGAAGAACAGACTGTTTATGAAATTGTTATGATTTTTTAGATTTTATAGAATGAGATTGTACAGATTTGAGATTATGGATTGTATTGGCTATTGGTTATGAATTGTAATTAGTATCTCTTGTTGTTTGAGTTGCCGGGGATATCGATATTGTATTGTTATGCCATTGACATTGATCTAGATTGAGTTTTGATCAACACAGGTCTTGAATTGAGTTGTATATTGATATTGTACTTATCGAATATGTCATTTCAGATTTGATTGACATTGACAGCTTTGAATTCAAGACTTCGACTTCGTCAGATCGACAAAAGAAATGTATAAATCAATGTTAAACCGGGAAGAATAACTCGAGTAAGATATAACTTCAGATTCCCAAAATCACATACTTATTTGCTATTGTTTTCAGATATTGGAATTCATTGCATTTACATACTTGTTCTATTGATTTATAGAAAGCATGTATTAGATGATTGATTTGAGACAGAGAGTCTGTAACGCCCCGAAAATTTTAATATCCACACAAACCACGTGCATGCAATTATTAAATTCCCTTGTATTTTAATTAATTGTTTTAAGCGCATTAATTAATTATGTTGTGCATAATTGTATGTTTAAAATATATTTTTCTACATTGTTGCATTAAAATATATTTTTAAAGGTTATTCGAGTTGCGATCGAGGAACGGAGACCGAAGGCTGAAAAATAGGAAATATTTTTATTAAATATTTGTTTTTAATTATTTAAATTAAGGGTGATGCTTTTTCTTATTTTTGAAAATAAGGGGTTTTGAGGTGATTTTATACGCCGGGACGTAATTTTTATCGGTATTGGTTTTTCAACAAAAATATGAATGTTTTGGCAACCCGGCTAATAAATTCACAAACTTTCTAAATAAAATTATTTTAATAATTTTGATTAAACACTAATGGCTAATTGGGATTAATTAAGAGGATTAATGGGCCAAAGCCTTGTTTAGTGATTAATTAAAATATATAAAACCAAAACCCACCCCTTAACCTATGAATCACACGCTCCACTCTCTTAAAACTCTCCCCAATATTTTACAACTCCTCCCCACCACCAAATACACGAGACTCACACACAAGTTAAGGGAAAAGCATCAAAAGTTGCAAGGATTTTCAAGCCGTCGTTTCCTCGTCGTCGTCCTTCGATCGTCAACATAAAATCGTGCGTTAAATACGCAAAGGCACGCCATATTTCTTCCTTTTCTCATCTATCACACCATAATATTTTATTTAATTGAGTTTTTGCATGAAAAACAAGTGCATCATAAAACAATTTCGTTTTTGTGGCATATGTCAATTTTAAAGCTTGTAATTGCATCCAAAATCATGTTTAATTGATCTAAAGGGGCTTCCATGATTAGGAATTGTTAGGGGAATGTTTTATATGATTTTAAAGGGTTCTAGGAAGCACTAATACGCAGCAATCAAGTCACGAACAGGAAAGAACCGTGAGATTTTTTTTTGAAGAGCATATCATGCTTAGCTTGGTTCATGAGGGTTGGTTGCTGCGCATGGGGGGCTGGGCTCGGCCAGGGCTTGTTGGGGCTTGGCTAGGGTCGTGATTAGGTCCTAGGAAGAGTCCTAGGAGGGATAGGGGTCGAGCCATGAGGTGGGGAAGAGCCCACGTGAAGTGGGACTCTCCCCCAAGTCACGCGCAGATTTTGGTCGGGAAAGTTAGGGGCTTGCAGCTGGCCTGGGGGCGAGCCAGGTGGGTCCGATAGGGTCTAAGGGAGATGGTCAAGGGTTGGGACAGGGGCTGGAGAGGCTTGGGTCACTACGGGCTCGAGGGAAAGCTGGAACCGTGAGTTTACCACAGGTGACGTGCAGGTGCTGTCAATGTGCAGCGCCTTGCTGCTTGGTTCAGGGGTCCGGGCTGGGGGTGGCTCGGGTCTGGGGCTGGTCTAGGGGCAGTAAGGGTCATGGGTGGTCGGTGGTTAGGTGGATGGAAGAGTCCTAGGCAACTAGGAAACATAACACAAGCTAGAAGGCACTCACACACACATGTGCAGATTTTGGGTCAATTTCCAGGAGGGTTTTGAACGGGCCAGGGCTGGTGTTTCGGGCTGGGCTTGCACAGTAGGGTCCCTAGGTGGGTTGTCTAGGTTTTGGCTCAAGGTGGCTCGGGCGTGGCTCGAGTAAATTAGGAGATGGCTCGGTGTGTTCGATAAGATGCCGAAAACGAAAATTTAAAAGGCTAGAATTGATTCCATGGGTCCACGGGGGTGGCTCATGACTTGGAAGGGTAGAATAAATATTAAAAATACCATGTTTAAAATTTGGGATCAAAATAATGAGTTTTGGATTTATCCGAGATTTAATCGCCGTACGAAACGCTAATTAACGAGTTAATTGAAACGCCTAGTTTTAAGCTTAATAAAATTATGGAAAATTAGGTTTAAGCTTAAATAATTATTACAAGTCTAAGTGTTAAGTTTAGGAATTTTATGTTAAGGTTTGGGATTTTCCGGGATTAAAACGCATTAATACGTCTCATTTAAAGATTAATTTAAAAGTCCTAGATTTAAGCTAGATAAAAATATGAGAAAATTCAGGTAGGCTTAAATAATTATTTGGGACATGTTAGAGTCAATGAAATTAAGAAAATGTCAAAAATGGGAAATTTTACGTCCAAGGGTAAAACGGTCTTTTCACACCTAGAAATTAGTAAGTGTCATGGCAGTGTCCTAAAGGTTGTTTTACATGCTAATATGATTATTTCAAATGTTTATGAATTTTTATGACATTGATTTTAATTGTTTATGATTTATTATGTCAAAATATTATTTTAAAAGGATATGATTTAATATGTTAAATGTTTATGATTTAAATGCATATTTTAAATGTTTATGATGTTGAAATTTTTATTTAAAATATTTATGGATTTTTATATGTTAAAATGTTTATTTTAAAGTGCTTATGGATTTTTATGAGGAAACGATAACATTAAAAGACATGTTGCATGTTTGGTTTAAAAGAAAAACGTTTCATGTATGCTTAAATTTTATAAAGTGATGATAATATGAAATGTTGAAGGAAGTGAAGTAATTCTAACTAATACGATGATATGTTGGAGATATTGTGAGGGTTATGGTCCCAGTGGGAGCCCGACGATCGTGTTTCCTTGGATACAGATATATATATATATATATATATATATATATATATATATATATATGTATATGTATACAAATATTTTAATACATAAGGCCAAGGCCCAGTTGACGGGTGAGAGTGTCGCTGGTGTCCCCGCCGTCCAGTACTGTGGTTACATGTAGATGGATTCATCGTCCAACACATAGACGTAGATGAACACGAAAGTCACAATTAACGATCTGAATTCAACGAAAAGGAAAAAGAAATACGTATATGTTGATGAGAATATGAATATGAATATGTTGAGGATGACATGAATATGTTTATGAAAATATTTATGAAAAAGGATCATGAAAATGTTTTCAAAGTTTATGCATCATGAAAATGTTTTCGAAAATGTTTATGTTAAGGTTTATGCATTATCATGAAAACGATATTTTAAGTATAAGTATTTTTCACTGTTGCTTGTGGTTTTATACGTATTATTTGGTATCAAGAATATGACGTGTTGAGACTTTAGACTCACTAGGTGTGATTGATGCAGGTGATTATGTTAGTAATGTTAATGGGTTTCTTGATGGATGATCTGACTGGACTGGAGGTGACCGACGCTAGTTTTCCGCACTAGTTTATGATTTATGATTTTAAATTATGTTAAAAATATTTTTATGACTTACATTTATGTTTTGAGAGATTTTTGAGAGATTATAGTATGGGCTGTATTTCTCAAATATATAGTTGGTTGTTTTATTTTAAATGGTAAAAAAATATTTTATGCATTGTGTATGTGGTTGGCCGAATTTTATGAGGGTAAAAAAAATTTCTAGTACTTTTTAAGAAAACGAATAGCAGACGTTTCATAGTCTTTGGCAGAGGTGCCAAGTCGTGACAGAGTTATTGGTAGAGGTGCCAAGTCACTGGACATTGGTTTATATATTGATGTGCTTAGGAGCATATCGGCTTCTATTGCAGATATTCGATATATTGTACCAAAGTCTGTGAATAAGGACGTACCATCATCTAGCTGAGGAGAGTAGGTGAGTTGTTGCGTTCTTATTCAACCAGGATCCCTAGATAAGAGTCGAGTCAGAGATTATGATTCAAAGAGTTTGATTTATAGATATGTATTGACTTATGTTTCGTAGACTACGATACATGTTTTATAAATTTTTTATGCTTTCGTATCTGTTTATATGAAATGCATGTATACATTGTTTATACTGGGATGTATTTCTTACCGGAGTTATCCGGCTGTTGTTGTGTTTGTATGTGTGCATGACAACAGGTGGGACATGATCAGAGTCGAGAAGAGGATGAGAGATTGAGATAGAGTGGTGATTCCGAACTTGATGTAGATTTGGTTGTTCAACTTCTGATATGTAGCTGTTACAACTCTAGTTTCGTTATGACTTCTAGTTGGACATGTTTTGTATTTTAGATCATGTTGTAGATATGACACTTGATCTTGTAATTAAATAAAATGGAGCATGACTTGTTGTATAGAATTATACACTTGTTTATTATGGGCCCAATTTTTTTTAAAAAAATTTGACCCAGTTTAATTAATTAATCCAATTATTCCAAGAACGATTAAGAAGTGAATTAGCGTCCGGGTCCCCACAATATATATATATATATATATATATATATATATATATATATATAATTAATTAATCCAATTATTCCAAGAACGATTAAGAAGTGAATTAGCGTCCGGTTAATATTTTCGAAAACTTTCCTAAACAAAATATTTTACCTATTATCTTATGAGCCTAATGGGCCTATTATGCCTAGGTTATTGGGCCTAAACCTTTACCATGGTATTTTATACTAAAAATCGAGTTGGAAACCCTAAACGAGACAAACACAACTCACGCACTCTTCACCTAGAAACACTAGGACTCTTTCTCCATCAGCACGCACACACACCCCCCAAATTGCAAGGGCTCTCACGTGAGTTTTGAGGAAAATACGCAAAGGCACGTCTTAATTTTCCTTCACTCATCATTCATATTATAATGTGTGTTTTATACATGATTGCATGAATAACATGATCTCCTAGTAGATATTTTCGTTTTTATGGCTTGTACATGTTAAAACTTTCATTTTCATGCTTTTAAATTCATGCACAAAGGGGCTGCCAAGATAGGGCTATTAGAAAGGATGAATTTCAGAGGGTTTAGGAGCCTAGATAAGGGTGCATAAGGGCTGGACGTGAGGGAATAGAGGCTGAACGAAAATTGGGTTCACTAGGCTAGGGCACGATTTTTGGGAAGGAAATGGAATAGTGGCTGTGCAGGGGCTGTCCAGGCAAGGGGCTGGGCTCGTGAGGGTCCTAGCCACGAGCCATGGTGGTCCAAGGACGGCTGGAGGGTCGAGGATGGGTAGGCGAACGGCTAGGGGCTTGATCTAGCCTTGCGCGGGTGTGCTTGGATCGCACCATGCACGAACTCGTGCATGGCACATTAGGGGTGGTCCAAAAACGTCCCTAGGGTCCAGTCATGGTCCTAGGATGGTCAGATAGGGTCTAGTGGGGTCGGCCATGGGCTAGGGTCGAAAGGATTGAGGATTTGTTCAAGTTAGGGTTTTCGAAAATGAGCAGAATTTTTCAGCAAGGTTCTAGGCTTGTTCAAGGGTTTTAATTCGCTTGATTTGGGTTGCATAGGGTATGGTTATGTTTTAATAAGCTATGGTTCAAGTTTGGTTAAGTTTCGAGTCGATTCGGGTTAAAACCGAGACATACATTTAAGTTTGAAAACGAATTGGGAAATTAGTCGAGGAGCGTAAGTTTACGTCTAAGAAATATTTATGGGTATATATTAAGTTGATATGTTAAGTTTGGATGAATTTGGGTCGTCGTTTTAAAGTATAATGATAAATTGAGAAATTTAGGGTTTCAGGGGCAAAACGATCATTTTACACCTGAAAAATGTTAAACGTCTTGGCAGTGCCTTGAATTTTGTAATGAATGCTAAAATGTTTATTTTGAAAGTTTTATGGAATTTTATGATGAAAAACGATAATACTAAAAAACGTGTTGCATGCTTGGTTTAAAAGGAAAACGATATAGATATGTAATAATTTTTAGAAGTGATGAATATAATGAAAGGTTGAAGGAGACGGGTGAGAGTGTCGATGATGTCCCCGTCGCCTGGTACCATGTTATATGTAGATGGATCCATCGACCCACAGCTGATACGAAAGTCACAATTAACGATCTGAATTCAATAAAAAAAGTAAAACGTATACGCACATGATGAAAGAAAATTTTTATGATGAAAGGTTTAAAGTTGTTCATGTTCATGAAAAATCATTTTATTGAAAGTATCTTTCACTGTTGCTTGTGAATGCATATGTATTACTTGTTATCATTGATAAGTGCATTTTATGCGCTTAAATTATTCTTATACTTCATATAGATTGTTAGTCTTTTGGGCGGAATTACGCGCTTTTGTTGTTTTTTGGTGTAATTGCAGGAATCTAGGTGCGGATACAACACGTGCTGAAAACGAGCTAAAATGGCGCCTAGGAGAAGAAGTGTGAGCAATGCCTCGAAGGGTGGAATGCAGTAAGCCCTGCGCATATGCGCGACTTATTCCCGCGCACATGCGCGCAACTGGCAGAAAGATGGGAGCATATGCGCCCCCAAAGCCGCGGACATGCGCGACCCATACAGAGTTCAGCGCATATGCGCCACTCAAGCGCGCATATGCGCGAGTGACACATTCCAGCACCAGAAGCACCCGCGCATATGCACGCGGCGCGTACAGTCAGAATAAATAAGAGTTTCGCGTCGATTTTAGGGGTTCCGAATTATTTTACACATAGCCGTAATTCCACTCGAGAGAAGGAGATTAAAAGTCAGAGCACGGAGCACGGGACGCGAAGAACGGAGAGAGAAGACGTTGAATCCGGACACGGAGATGCACTTTCATCTCTCGCCAACTCGTTCTTAATTCGGTTTCTTACTTTTACGTTTTTAATGATTACAAACAAGTTTTGTATTGATTTAAATTCGAGTATGAACTAATTTTATATTCTAGAGACTGATGTAGTCTTGGTTGAACCTATGTTAGTGACATTTTGAATTTTCATGAATTAATTCGTCGTGTTTACTTGTGATTTCTTGTGATTAATGCTTTTGGATTACTGGCCATAATTCGATTGATCAAATAATTAAGATCTAACACTCGAGAGAGGGGATTGAAATTAGGACAGAAGAAATCACATCGTTAGATATTTATAACGTGCAAAAGACGTATAACTCTGACAAATCCATACGAGGACCTTGGTTGCATTTATTACGTGTTGCTTGATTTTGAATAGACATATTAAAATCGGTAATAGGTAATACAGTTCTATTTATCACTCGACAGAGGGAATAGAAAAATTTCGAGTTCTTGGTTAGTAAATACGATGCAATTAATAACATGTTAGTTAATTTTGATTTAGCATAGGGGAAGCCAGACGAAATCATATCTCTAGATTTATTTCCTCAGTGAATTTTCTACTGCGTGCTAGAATTACAGGAATTGTTATTTTATTTGAATTTATTATAAACCAACTATTCTGATTTGTCTAAATAAAGTCGAGCTATGTCAATTATGGTACTTAATATACAGTTTTAAATATTTGCTCTTCGTGGGATCGATATCTGTACTCAAACTAGTACTAAAACTTGACACCGTACACTTGCGGTGGTGAATACATGCAACAAGTTTTTGGCGCCGTTGCCGGGGAGTAAACTATTTAATTGCATATTGATATCATTACTAATTAGTCTTTACTTTAATTTAGACTTTATTTCATTGTATTTATTTATTTTGTTAATTCGTAATCTTCTCTGTTTTGCAGTGCATGCGAAAATATCAAAATCCCGACTTGCTGATTTTTGATCCGGAAATCTAAAGAACTGCCAGGAGTCGAAATTAAAGCAAGGAGAGACGAAATTAAAGCAATGGCTGAAAACAAAGATAATCAGAATGAGCTCCCTAGAGAGGTGCCAATCCGGGAACATTTCCGCCCAGTCATTAACGCTCACTACTCTGGAATAGCTCGTGGAACTATTGCTGCTAATAATTTCGAGCTGAAGCCCGCACTCATCAACATGGTTCAACAGAACCAATTTGGAGGAGCAGCCACCGCAGATCCCCATCTTCACCTCAGAACTTTTCTGGAGATCACGGATACGGTAAAATTAACGGTGTTTCTGACGAAATTATTCGATTGCGCCTGTTTTCGTTTTCTCTTAAGGATCATGCTAGGAGCTGGCTCCAATCTCTACCGCTGGGAAGTGTTACTACTTGGGCAGATTTGGTTACGAAGTTTCTGTCAAAGTACTTCCCTCCTGCTAAATCTGCTCAGCTGAAAATAGATATCACCAACTTCAGGCAGAGAGAATTTGAACTGTTATATGAGGATTGAGAGCGATACAAGGAATTACTCGGGAAGTGCCCGAATCATGGCTATGCAGATTGAGTTATTTTACAATGGTTTAGATGGGCCAACTAGAGGGAATGTGGATGCAGCCGCCGGAGGTACTATTTTTTCTAAAACACCTGATGAGGCCTATGATTTGCTTGAACAGATGACCATCAACAGTTATCAGTGGCCGAGTGAAAGATCTGGATCAAGGAAACCTGCTGGAGTGTATTCTGTAGACCCAATCACATCACTTACTGCACAGGTTTCGGCATTGACCGCACAGATTGCAGCGATGAACAAGTCAGGCCAATCTACGTCTGATGTAGCATTGGTGACTGCTGAGGAAGAGCCAGTTGTGGAGGAAGCTCAGTACATCAACAATCGCGGCTTTGGAGGTTATCGAGGTAATCCTCCCCCTAATACTTATCATCCAGGTTTGAGAAATCACGAGAATTTCTCTTATGCGAACAACAAGAACGTGTTGAATCCTCCACCGGGGTTCAATACACAAAAAAAGGAAGGAAAGCCATCTTTTGAAGATCTGGTTGGTACATTTGTGACTGAGTCTGGGAAGAGGATGACGAGAACTGAGTCTCGTATTGATAATATGGAGACACACATGGGCAATATGGGTGCCACGATGAAGTCCTTGGAAACACAGATTGGGCAACTAGCCAATGCTTTAAAAGACCATAATTGAGGACAGTTTCCCAGCAATACCGAGGTGAATCCTAGGGAACAGTGCAAGGCTGTCACACTTAGGAGTGGCAAGGAAGTCGGAATTCCAGAGCCTGCTGAAGAAAGTGTAGAGGTTACAGTTGAGGAAGATGAAGGAAAGAGCGAAAGTGTTGGAGAAGAGAAAGTAGAGGAACCTGAGAAAGTACTTAAACCGCAGCCCTTACCAAAGGTGAATCTTCCATACCCACAGAGGTTCAAGAAGAAAGGACTAGATGATCAGTTTGCGAAGTTCCTGGAAATTTTCAAGAAAATACACATCAACATCCCATTTGCCGATGCATTGGAGCAAATGCCCAATTATGCTAAGTTCATCAAGGATGTGATGTCCAAAAAGAGGAAACTTCAAGAGTTTGAGACCGTAAAGCTGACCGAAGAGTGCAGTGCAATACTCCAAAGGAAATTACCACAAAAACTCAAAGATCCAGGGAGTTTTACTACTCCTTGTGTTATTGGTGGTTCTAGAGTAAATGTAATGCCCGAGAATTTAATTACTGTAATCTGAGATTAATCTGAAATGATTTATTGAATTAATTGAGATAATTATAGACGGAACGGATCGGACTAGAACACATGAGAAAGGTGTAAATTGTGTGTGCAAAGAAGTGTGAGGGCGCACATGCGTGTTAAGGTGCGCGAGTCATGCGCGAGCATGGCGGCGCGCATATGCGCGACTTGACGGCGCACATATGCGCGTAGCGTCCAGAACCATGGGCGCATATGCGCGGAAAAGTGTGGTGCATATGCGCGAGAAGACATGCAGCAGCCGGGCAGAACTACCGGCGCATATGCGCGCTGCATGCAGATTGTCAAATTGCCACTTGGTTCAGCAATGCAACGTGTGTGTATATATATATGTATATAGAAGACAAATAAATCCCTCAGAATCAAGAAACGAGGAACGAGATTTCCTTTGGAAATTCGTAAACCTCCTTCGGCTTTAAGTTAAGATTTTGGTCGATCTACTTGTTCAAATTTAAATCCGAGTACGGCACCGAGTTCCTAGCGACGACAGCTACGACTGGACGTAAGTTTTATTACGTTTAGACAAGATTTAAATTTATGATGTTGTCAGAGTCGAATATGAATCAGATATGATGTTTCTGCTACCGTAGATATTATAGAATTGAAGTCAGATTAAAGAACAGACCGTTTCTGTAATTGTTATGATTTTTGAAAGATATTGACTGAGATCCTATATTAGAATTGTGTTACTATTCAGAGTATGAATTATGTTGACACAGATTATGAGTTCCAGTATTATATTTGTGATGTTCAGATTGACGGGGTTATTCAGATTGTATTGTTATGTCGTCGAAACATCAGTTGAGTTAGATTGATCAGATTCAGATATGATTTCGATTAGATTGTGATATTATTGATGTGGATCAGATTGTATCTTATTCAGACATTGATCAGATTGTATACTGAATTGAGTATTGATCAGAACAGATTGTATATTGAATTATTCACTGATACAGCGTATTCGATATTGTCATTTCAGATTCGAGATGGACAGATTTGAATACAGGACTTCGTCTTCATCAGACGGGGACGACAAAGGTATAATTCATGTGATATACGGGAAGACATAACTCAAATAAGATCCTATTTGAGTTTCCCAACAAAATCACATACTAGATTATTGTTATATTCTGGTATGAATATGCTTTGTTTATATGCTGATATGTTTATGCTTTGTTTAAAGATTAATATTCATTGCATTTAAGATAGGAAAGTCTTGACAGATCAGTGAGACTTCTAGACGTTCGGTGATATCACAGCTTAGGGGAAGATTCACTCTCCTATTGTAGATGTGGATACAGATCAGACCGAAGTCTAGGAATAAGACATACCGTCACCCCGATTAGAGAGTAGGTGACAGATCGTCTTATTCACCCCGGGATCCCTAGAGTTATAGTTGAGTCGAGTCTAGACATGATTTAACTAGAACTGCATGTGTTTAGAGATGTGGTTTCATAGACTATGAAACCCAGGTTTATTGCTTTCAGTATGATAGCATGTTTATATGAATTGATTTGAATTGCATGTTTATCTGATTTGAGCTGCATGCTTATTTTGATTTGATTTCATAGATTCTGAAATCTATTATGTTTAATTTTATTCATGATAGTACGTTTCATGATTTACTTTGTATATATATACATGCTTACCATGTTTTATACTGGGATTTATTCTCACCGGAGTTATCCGGCTGTTGTCTTGTTTTGTATGTGTGCATGACAGTGCATGACAACAGGTGGGGCAAGATCGGGGTCGAAAAGATGACGAGAGAAGACGAGTTTAGCGTGGTGATTCCGGACTTATTGTAGAGTTGGTTTAATACTTGAAATTTAGTATTTGAACCTTAGACTAGTTTGAACTAGAAGCATGTTGTACAAGACTTGTATTATTATACTGATTTGTATAATAGATAGATGCCATTACCTTCCGCACTTTATTTTAAAAAGAAAAATTTTTAGACCCTGTTTTATCTTAATTGATAATTAAATCCCAAAGATGATTAATAAGAAAGATCAGCGTCCGGGTCCCCACAACAGGTGGTATCAGAGCTGATAGTTCCTTTAGCGATAGATATTTTAGAGATAGATCCTTTAGATTGAGATAGTAAGAACTGATAGATCTTTTAGACTGACTTAGATTGAGATAGAAGAGATGAGCGGGGTAGATTGAATTTTCTTTCCTTGCATGTGATTGCTAGCATGAGAATGATTATAATGTGGATTTACATTATGTGTGCTAGCATGAGATTGATTATAATGTTGATTGACATTGTGATGCTAGCATGAGATTATGTGTTACTGCTTTAAGATACATGTTTACCTGATTAATTGATTTAGATTGGTATTATGTATCATTAAGTATGAATCAGATCTGATTCCTGATCAGCTGTAAGATGATCAAAGAAAGATTAGAACAGACTGGTTGTACTGGGTTACTAATGGTTTTGGTAATCACATATAGCTCCCCGAAGGATTCCTGAAAAAGGTAGTACTTCGCATGAGCAGACAGATAGATCAGAATCTCAGATAGATGTGTCAGAGACTCCGATGGAAACGAAGTTGAGAGAATTTCAGTTACTTCAGCCAGCGATTCTGAGTGGTATCGAGACATCAGAAGATTGTCAAAACTGGTTGGATGACATAGAAATACTAGTTGATTTACTTGATTGTTCAGATGAACAGAGAGTTAAATTGGTAATTTATCAGTTACGAGAGGCTGCCAGAAATTGGTGGATTACGATCAGAGGCATCTTAGAACTACGTGGTACTGTGATCACGTGGGAAGTCTTCAAAGCTGAATTCTATCAAAGATTTTTCTCGGTTTCATACCGGGAGGACAAAAGAGCATAATTTGAGAATTTGAGACAAGGCCAACAGAATGTTGAGGAATATGTTGCGAAATTCTCTATGCTACTGTGTTTTGCTCCTCATTTGGCTGGGAATGACGAAGCTGTAGTGAATCAGTTCGTCGGAGGATTGAATTCGGAAATAGTTGCGTTGATGAACATGCAGCAACCTTATCATTTTGCTGATGCCTTGAGTAATGCAAAGAGGGCGGAGGCAAGTTTTATTAGACAATTGGGAAGATTGAGCGTGAAACAATCCCAGACACAACAATCCCCTCTCCGATTTGATCGTGGCAGCACGAGTGGAAAGCAAGAGTTGCTAAAAGCTCAAAAGAAACCGTTCAAGAAATTAGGAAGTGGTTCCTCTAGTTCCAGTGGTTCCAGCCCGAACTATACTGGAGTCTATTGCGATAGGTGTGGAGGGAGACATTCCACCGAGCAATGCCAGGGAGTGACTGGTAGTTGCCATATTTGTAGACAGCCGGGACACTTTGCTAGAGTCTGTCCCCAGAGAGGCTTCCGAAAAGGTTAGGGAGCAGAGTCATTGGTGGTAATGACAGAAGAACAGATTCAGAACACGTCATAGGTACTATTCTTTTATGATTATATTGCAAATGTATTGATACGTACTAATGCATTTTTATGAGTATCTATGATTGATTAGCATGGAGATATGCTGTACCTATTGGGTTTGTTATACTGTAGTATTTTTTTTTTGACAGCAAAACTT
Source organism: Primulina eburnea (assembly GCF_022965805.1). Lineage (NCBI taxonomy): Eukaryota > Viridiplantae > Streptophyta > Magnoliopsida > Lamiales > Gesneriaceae > Primulina > Primulina eburnea. The sequence goes on from NC_133110.1 coordinate 27,611,662, forward strand.
GTAATTTAATTCAAACCAAATCCAGATCCTTGATTACAAGTTTAACTAACCAAAGCGGAAACTCTCCACAAAGCCACACAAAAGGTGAGGGAGAGGAAATAGCAAAAGAGGCTAACGAATGTGCAACACCATTTGCGGTGCGCAATACATGTTCTAATTTTAAATGGCCATGGGTAGCCAATAACTTTCTGGTCTTTGTTGCAAAGTCCCCCGTGTATCCAAAATCCTCTGTTGGAGAAGTGACTGCTTGCACTGCCATCAGAGAATCTGATGTAATCTGGTTAATCCTTAGATGATGAGTCGTGGTAATTTGGAAGCCTTCCTCAATAGCAATAATTTCCGCAGCAACCACCGAAGGAGGTTTAGTAATTTTCTTCCCGAAAGCAAGCAAAGGCTGGCCCTCGTGATCTCGCACAACACCACCGATCGCATATTGATTGGAATTAACATTATAAGCTGCATCGACGTCCAAACGCAAGTGGTTGATCGGCGGTGCTATCCATTGATTCGGTGAAGATGAGTGAGCTCTACTAGCTGATGAATTTAACAAAGATAATCGCGCCTCTTGGAAACCGCACAGCATGGTCTCACACCATTCCACATTAATCCCCTTCTTCTTTGCATCATTGTTATGAACTACTCGAAGTCTCTCCCTCCAGACTGCATAAGCTCTTGTAGCAAAGAATTCAAAATCCTTCCTGGTTAGTTTGCTCTCCATCCATAATACAATATCAAAAACCTCCATCATCCGAACTGTCTTAAGGAGTGGCCAGTAGCTGGTTTCTTTCCAGCAACTTTTAATAGCTGGGCATGAGAACAAAGCGTGGCCGGTTGAGTCAAGCGCAAAGTGGCACAATGGGCATGCTCCGGTGGTGGGAACATGATGTAGCAGTAGATTACCTGAAGTAGGGGATAATATTATGTAAAGCCTTCCACAAGAAAATCCGAACCTTGGGTGGTATTGAGAGAGACCACAAAAGTTGCCACCAGCTTTTTAAATGCACATCCGAACTATTCCTAGGTGGATCATAGAGACCAATTGCCGATTTGTATCCGTCTCTCACCGAATATTTACCCTTTTGATCGAAAACCCAATATCTAGAATCCTCTTGTGCCGAAGCCTGTAAATTGATGGATAATATTGCCGATGCAACATGGGGGTAGAAGAGCTCTTTTACCAGCTGATCGTTCCATTCTCCATTCCTAATAAGATTGCTCACCGAGGGAAAATTTTGGGAATTAGGTGTGGTACCTTGAATTGCTCCTATCCCTGGGACCCATCGGTCAGAAAAGGTTGCAATTTTTTGACCATTTCCTATTTTCCAGTACAGCCCTTTCTCCAGCAGAGGCCTACTCCATAAAAGTGATCTCCATATATACGAAGGGTTGCTTCCAAGGGAGGCTTTCATGATGTCTTGATGTTTAAAATATCTAGCTTTTAGTACCCTTGCAACCAGTGACTCAGGATTAATAATGATTCGCCATATTTGTTTTGCTAGAAGAGCCTTGTTAAAAGTCTCGAGATTACGAAATCCCATCCCTCCCATACACTTTGGCTGACACAGGACCTTCCAAGGTTTCCAATGCATCCCCCTCTTATCTTCATCTCCACCCCACCAGAAGTTAGAGCACTCTTTTTCTATCTCTTTGCATATAGATTTTGGTATGCGGAAGCAAGACATTGCATAGGTTGGGATTGACTGGATCACAGATTTTATCAATGTCTCTTTTCCACCACTTGAGAACGTCTTTCTCCCCCATCCTTTCATGTGTTTGACCACCCTTTCCACCAGAAATCTGAACTGGAGAGTCTTATTTCTAGCCGAGAAAACTGGCAAGCCCAGATACACCTCGTGACCCTGTACCACCGGGATTGCTAGCATGGTTTTAATATCATCCATGACACTGGAGTTGGTGTTTGGGCTAAAGGAAAGCGAGGATTTTTCAAAATTAATAAGTTGCCCTGAAGCTTTCTCATATGAGATCAAGCAATTCCGAACCCCTGCACAGCTTTCTTTAGTTGCTTGGAAGAACATAAGACTGTCATCTGCAAAGAAGAGGTGAGTAATCGATGGGCAAGAAGAAGCAATTCGAACCCCTTTAATAAGATTTCGAGCTTCATAAGATAGGATCGCCGAGGACAACCCATGAGCACATAAAACAAATAAATAAGGGGATAGCGGGTCACCCTGTCTTAGTCCTCTTTGTGGCGAGATACTGCCGGCAACCTCACCATTCACACAAAAAGAGTATTTAACAGACCGGACACAGCGCATAACTTTCTCCACCCAAATAGATGAGAAACCCAGTTGAATCATAATACCCTCCAAAAAGATCCACTCCACGCGATCATAGGCCTTGCTCATGTCAAGTTTTAAAGATGCATAGCCTTTTTTTCCTGTTTTTCTGCTTCGAATCCAGTGAAGAGACTCAAAACCCAAGATAATATTGTCTGATATGAGGCGATCTTGTATGAAAGCACTCTGAAACTCATTAACAGTTTGCTTTAGGATCGGACTTAACCTGTTCGTGAGTGCACGAGCAACAATCTTGTAGCAAACATTACACAGACTAATAGGTCGAAAATCCTTCATACACATGGGGGATTTTATTTTCGGGATCAGAGTAACTATGGTTTCATTCCATTCATCAAGAGAGCTCCCATCATTTAAAATCTTTGAAACAGCCTCTATTACCTCTTCTCCTACTATGTCCCAGAACTTCTGAAAGAAAAGAACAGACATACCATCGCTTCCCGGAGCTTTATCAGGGTGCATGTCAAATAAAGCTTTTTTGATATCTGTTGCTGTGAAAGGAGCACACAATATAGAATTCATGTGATCATCAATCTTTGGCTCAACACAATCCGTAATTAATCGCTTGTCTTCCTCAGTCGAGTTATTTGATGCAAATATTTCGGTGAAGTAGCTTTGGATAATCTCAAACATCTGGCTTTTCTTGGTACACCAGTCTCCATGTGAAGAAACCAGCCCATGGATAAAGTTCCTATCCCTTCGAATTGAAGCACAAGCATGGAAGTATTTTGAGTTCCTATCCCCATGTGCCAACCAATTAACTCGGCTCCGCTGTTTCCAATACATCTCTTCTTTGGTTGCAAGGTTCTCAACCTCCTTTTCTAGGCAGCCTATTTGATACACATTATGCTCCCATCGTGCTTGGGTTTTCAAGTATTCCAGATTCTTCCTTTTGATTTTCAGCTGCCGAGGGAGGCTTTTAAATCTGTTTTCAGCCCATTGGTAAAGGGTTGTCTTACACCTCATGATACGATCTGTTAAGGGAATGGAAGAATCAGATTTTAGCCAGCCTTTTTCAACCATTTCTTTACAATCCGGCTCTGTCACCCAATGAGATTCGAATCGGATAACATGACCCCGTTTCGCCTGGTGTTCCTGCATCTTGCCAAAAGCCAGTAGGATTGGTCTATGGTCCGAATGAAAAAACTCTAGAGATTGAGCTCGAGCCACTGGATACATGAGCCTCCACTCAAGAGTTGCAGTGTACCGGTCTAGCCTCTCAAATATAATATTACTCAAAGATCGACGGTTAACCCATGTAAAGAGATCGCCTCCCCCATGAAGATCCTGTAAATGACAGTCATCAAGTGCATCCCGAAATGCTCTGGTCTGAGTAGGATTACGTGTATTACCCCCATGTTTTTCACTATCATAGCAAACTTCGTTGAAGTCGCCTCCGACTAGCCAAGGCAATCCTTTTAATTCCGGCAATCTGCTTAAGCGACGTAAGAGGTCCCACGATTCATGTCTATGTTGTGTTTCCGGATGACCGTAGAATCCGGTAAATCTCCATCGATTTTCCTCGTGTTGTACCACACAATCAATATGTCCTAATGTGTATGAATGTACCTTGACAGCAAATGGTTCCTTCCATAGAAGTATCAAGCCCCCACTTCGACCCACACAATTAACCACAAATATTCCCGAGAAACCCAGCACATCCTTCCACCATCTAACATTTAGGTCCCTCAATTTCGTTTCACATAAGAAAAGGAGGGTTGGGCTCTTTTCTGCGACAAGTCGCTTTAGTTCTCGGAACGCTCGTTGGTTCCCAAGCCCTCGAGCGTTCCAACTTATACAACTCATTGATCTCGGCGGGGCTGCTTAGCAGCCGCCGCCGTTAGCTCCACCATAGTGTCGTCAGAGAAATCTGCATGCTTTCGTTTCTTTATAGGGCTATTACATACGCTACTCTTCAATAGTTTTTGATTGCCCAGTTCCGATCCATGGAGGGTTGTATCATTCAACGTCTGATTACCTTTCCCCCGAGCTCTCCTTCTCCATTTACGGTCTACCTTCTCCTCTAGCTGCCTTATTCCAGCATCACCATGCGAGTTATCGGAGTTTTCGGACATAACAGTATGCACTTCCTTCGGAGCCAAAGTATCACGGGGAGTATTAGAGGCATTTCCTTCATTCCCTTTGTATACTGTTATTGGAGATGTTTCTACATTAGCAGTATTGTTCCTTGTTGAACTCCCTGATGGAGAGCTTTCACGACTACTGTAGGATTTATTGGGAGAAGTATATTTATTTTTCTCCCTACCACTTGGATTGTTAGCTCTCATCCAACTTCCAAACATATATTTTCCTTGGTCCCCCAGAGGCATTTCACATTCACGACACGAGTGTCCAAGGTAACCGCAGCTATAACAAAAATCCGGCAGACGCTCATAAACTAGAGGAGCAATGATGCGCTCGTCCTTCCCCGGGACAGAAACACAGATAAACTTTTTTAAAGGTTTTGTGACATCTATCCGAACTCGAAATCGTGCAAAACTGCCCATAGAGAGACCATTTTCCCGTGCATCTGTCTCTTCCACTGTTCCAATCTGCTTCCCCACTTTTTCGAGAGTCTCTTTATTCATCAGAGCAAGTGGGAGATTATAGCATTGGAGCCAAAAGGATATCTCATCAAAGTTTAGATTTCTAGGGTTTTGCATGCCACTAGGTTCACGAAAAATTACCAAGTTACGAAAGATATTCCAAGGTCCTCCCTTTAGTGCCCTATTTCTATCTTGAGTAGATTTAAAATCGAGCAAAAAGAGATTATCACCCAACGAACCAACCTCAACCTGTCGAGTAGCCTGCAAAATACGCGGCATCTGTGTTTTGAAAACCTCCCTGTTAATAGGTTTTGTGGCGAAAACTTTGGCCACCAAACAATTTTTGATTTGTTTCTCGCCATGCAATAGATCTGAGTCGGCTAGGGTTAACGTATCCTCGTTTTCAATCCTTGTTGAGCGCTGAAAATCTGTAACCAATCGCTTCACTTCGTCAGATCCATATTGTGAATAGATTTAATGTTTGTGGGGCTTTACCACACAGATCAGAGTGGAAGATGATTGGGGGAATTCAGAACCTACACGAAGGTAGGAAGAAAACCTACACGAAGGTAGGACTTGTTATACTGTAGTATTACTTTCCTTGATGGTTGAGGAAAATGATGATATCTAAGATTTTTATGATATATATATACTACAGTAAAATAAGAATGAGGTGAGTAGATTGTGCTGTACTTGTGTTGTTGATAATCTGATTTAATTGCATTTCTGATATGGAGATGGTGAACAAGTACAGAGATATTGTAGAAATTGTCCCAGAAATGGTAAGATTCAGACCTAGATCTGGCTGATAAACGGAGATTTTCCGATAAGGATTCTAGATTCAGAATTCCTTTAATAATTGTATTGTTGATGACTCGATTATTACAGAAAGAACAGATGGTATCCTTATGTATTCAGTAGACCTACTGAAATCGAGTTTAGCAACTACAGATTTGATAGTTACGTAAGGATTGATTGATATTTGCCTAGATAAGATTTCAGATGTGTTTGATATCAGAAAGGTAGATTTCAGAATTGAATCGATACCAGGTAATGGTTATATACTAGAATTCAGTACAGAATGATATTGAAGATTAATAGAAGGGTACAGATTGCTAACTCTTAGATTCAAGGATATTATGATGATTTTATGCTTGTTATATCTATGATATTTGATATGTTAACAGAATCTGATTGATTAAATGGAATATTTGAAGATTTTATTGAATATTCAGAGAACCGTGATTATTATATACAGAAATTAGTCAGGTATGAATCATAATTGAAACAGATTGTATTCAGAATATGTGATATCTGCAGTTTGTATACCGATTTATTTGCACAGTTGAGACAGAAATCAGCGACTGTAAACGACACAGGTAACAGATATATCAGAATTAGCAGAAATGTCAGAAAGTCCGAATTGCTGAGTTTTACAGATTTTCTTATTCTCTTATTCCCTTATTATGTTATATCTACTTGCGTATTGTGATTGCTCTAAATCAGTATTTGAGACATCTTATATTGTTTGGGAGCATATTCTATTTGTAGATGAGATATGGCAGATGATTTGGGCACTGTGAAGATTGATCAGTAGTCAGAATTATCAGTATTGCCAGCAATCGTTGTTTTATGAGTTTTCTTAAACTCACTAGATCTGTATAGGTTGTTTTTATCTCGAATCTGATTGATATTACTGTGGTGCATGTATGTGTGATACAGAATATTGTAAACAGTTGAGAGTTGCAACAGTTCAGAAATGTGATATCAGAATGTTTCAGAATTATATAACAGAATTTGATATCTGTAGTCAGTGCCGAATACCAGGTAGGTATTTCTTCTTTATTTTATATTATTAACTGATTGTTGATACAGAATAGTTCGAATCTGAAAGCACAGATAGTGTCAGAAATGCACAGTAAGGAGTTCAGTTTTCATTCAAGTGATTGTGAATGTCTGATATTCGAACAGATAGTTGTGATATAGACAGATTAAATCAGTTATAGCAGAAATTGTACAGAAAGGTTGACAGAAATGGTACTGAATTGTATGAATTGTCAATAGAAGAAGACAGAAAGATAGAAATCAGAAGATTATTACAGAATTTGTATATTTCTGAATAGAAATGGGAGTGCATTTCTATGGCTTTTGTAATGACATTACCGTCATTTTCTTCAGATTGAAATATGATATGATTGTGATTGACAAATTGTTCAATCTATATCTATCAGTTGGTACCAGATAACGTACAAACATGATCTGATGACACATATTGATGTCAGAGAAATGATCAGAGTGATCAGAATGTCACAGTAGATTATATCAGATGATGATTTTTTATTTATTTTGCACGTGTGATAGAGTATATCACGAGCTCCTTCGTAGATGGTTTTACAGATTGACAGATTGTCAGAAGATAGTATCCAGATATTGGAAGATATTGGTAGAATTTTGGTGCTGGATGTTAGCACTAGTTGTTATGATTTATTGTCACTGTATGACTTACTGCATGACAATAGCTATTAAGATAGTTCAGAATGGATAGAATTAATAAACCAACGTCGGATGGTGATGATTGGTACTTGAAGTCGAAGATAGAATAGATATTTGATTGGGATAAACATATGACATAACAATTGCTGCTATTGCTTTGTTATAAACTATGGATGGGCATATACGGATGTTGTATAGCCAGTCTTATCCGATTAAGTATGTCAGAATGATTGTGTAAAGTATTATACTATTATACTCGATGAATTCTGTTTCCAGACTAGAATCAGAGATTGATTGAAGAAAGATACCTCAGAATGATGTTAGTGAGATGAGTTTGGATGTTAAACTCTGTTATACATTTCTTCTGACAAATTTGGATTGATTGCTTGTGAGTTCGAGGACGAACTCAGATCTAAGAGGGGGAGAAAAGTAATGCCCGAGAATTTAATTACTGTAATCTGAGATTAATCTGAAATGATTTATTGAATTAATTGAGATAATTATAGACGGAACGGATCGGACTAGAACACATGAGAAAGGTGTAAATTGTGTGTGCAAAGAAGTGTGAGGGCGCACATGCGTGTTAAGGTGCGCGAGTCATGCGCGAGCATGGCAGAACTTGTCGCGCATATGCGCGACTTGACGGCGCGCATATGCGCGTAGCGTCCAGAACCATGGGCGCATATGCGCGGAAAAGTGTGGCGCATATGCGCGAGAAGACATGCAGCAGCCGGGCAGAACTACCGCTGCATGCAGATTGTCAAATTGCCACTTGGTTCAGCAATGCAACGTGTGTGTATATATATATGTATATAGAAGACAAATAAATCCTTCAGAATCAAGAAACGAGGAACGAGATTTCCTTTGGAAATTCGTAAACCTCCTTCGGCTTTAAGTTAAGATTTTGGTCGATCTACTTGTTCAAATTTAAATCCGAGTACGACACCGAGTTCCTAGCGACGACAGCTACGACTGGACGTAAGTTTTATTACGTTTAGACAAGATTTGAATGTATGATGTTGTCAGAGTCGAATATGAATCAGATATGATGTTTCTGCTACCGTAGACATTATAGAATTGAAGTCAGATTAAAGAACAGACCGTTTCTGTAATTGTTATGATTTTTGAAAGATATTGACTGAGATCCTATATTAGAATTGTGTTACTATTCAGAGTATGAATTATGTTGACACAGATTATGAGTTCCAGTATTATATTTGTGATGTTCAAATTGACGTGGTTATTCAGATTGTATTGTTATGTCGTCGAAACATCAGTGGAGTTAGATTGATCAGATTCAGATATAATTTCTATTAGATTGTGATATTATTGATGTGGATCAGATTGTATCTTATTCAGACATTGATCAGATTGTATACTGAATTGAGTATTGATCAGAACAGATTGTATATTGAATTATTCACTGATATAGCGTATTCGATATTGTCATTTCAGATTCGAGATGGACAGATTTGAATACAGGACTTCGTCTTCATCAGACGGGGACGACAAAGGTATAATTCATGTGATATACGGGAAGACATAACTCAAATAAGATCCTATTTGAGTTTCCCAACAAAATCACATACTAGATTATTGTTATATTCTGGTATGAATATGCTTTGTTTATATGCTGATATGTTTATGCTTTGTTTAAAGATTAATATTCATTGCATTTAAGATAGGAAAGTCTTGACAGATCAGTGAGACTTCTAGACGTTCGGTGATATCACAGCTTAGGGGAAGATTCACCCTCCTATTGTAGATGTGGATACAGATCAGACCGAAGTCTAGGAATAAGACGTACCGTCACCCCGATTGGAGAGTAGGTGACAGATCGTCTTATTCACCCCGGGATCCCTAGAGTTATAGTTGAGTCGAGTCTAGACATGATTTAACTAGAACTGCATGTGTTTAGAGATGTGGTTTCATAGACTATGAAACCCAGGTTTATTGCTTTCAGTATGATAGCATGTTTATATGAATTGATTTGAATTGCATGTTTATCTGATTTGAGCTGCATGCTTATTTTGATTTGATTTCATAGATTCTGAAATCTATTATGTTTAATTTTATTCATGATAGAACGTTTCATGATTTACTTTGTATATATATACATGCTTACCATGTTTTATACTGGGATTTATTCTCACCGGATTTATCCGGCTGTTGTCTTGTTTTGTAAGTGTGCATGACAACAGGTGGGGCAAGATCGGGGTCGAAAAGATGACGAGAGAAGACGAGTTTAGCGTGGTGATTCCGGACTTATTGTAGAGTTGGTTTAATACTTGAAATTTAGTATTTGAACCTTAGACTAGTTTGAACTAGAAGCATGTTGTACAAGACTTGTATTATTATACTGATTTGTATAATAGATAGATGCCATTACCTTCCGCACTTTATTTTAAAAAGAAAAATTTTTAGACCCTGTTTTATCTTAATTGATAATTAAATCCCAAAGATGATTAATAAGAAAGATCAGCGTCCGGGTCCCCACAGTAAATAGAGCTTTATGTGATTTAGGTGCTAGTATAAATTTAATGTCTTTTTCTATTTACAGGACTTTGGAGATTGCGAGGTGAAACCTAGCACTATTACTTTGCAGCTGGCGGACAGATCACTTACCTATCCACGAGGGATAGTAGAGGATGTGTTGGTAAAGGTAGACAAATTTATATTTCCGGCTGATTTTGTCATTTTAGATATGGAGGAAAACCAGGAGACGCCACTTATCTTTGGAAGGCCATTCTTGGCCACCGGAAAGCCTTGATTGATGTGCACAAGGGCGAGCTCACATTGAGAGTAGGTGGAGATGAAGTCGTGTTCAACATCTACAACACCATCAAAGAACCAAATGAGGTAAGTACTTGTAAGAGTATTGATATAATTGATTCATGTGTATCTCATGTTGGTGCAGGTAAGTTGACAAAAGACTCTTTGGAGAGATGCTTGTTGGAGTCAGTTTCTACAGTTGATGAAGAGGACTGGATATGCAAGAGGAGTTACTTGCTCTCAATACACTACCTAAGGAAAAGAATAATGCCCAACTTGAAGAGTTACTTGAGGATGCAAGTAAAGAGGTACCAAAAGCATCCCCTGTATTGAAGGATTTACCGAGTCACTTGTGCTATGCATTCCTAGACGAGAGTTCGTCATATCCGGTAATTATATCTTCTGCTCTTACTATTGATGAAAAGGATAGGTTGTTGAGGGTGTTGCGAGAATTTAAATCTGCGTTGGGATGGACAATTGCTGATATCAAGGGGATTAGCCCCACTGTTTGCATGCATAAAATATTGATGCAGGAGTCCTACTCCCCCTATGTTGATCATCAGAGGAGGCTTAATCTAGCCATGAAAGAAGTTGTGAGGGCTGATGTATTAAAATTGTTAAATGCTGGTGTTATTTATGCTATATCTGACAGTTCTTGGGTTTCACCAGTACAAGTAGTGCCTAAGAATGGGGGTATAACTGTAGTAAGAAATGATAATAACGAATTGATTTCAACTCGTCCAGTGACTGGTTATAGACTACAGGAAATTGAATGATGCAACTAGGAAAGATCACTTCCCCCTTCCCTTTATTGACCAGATGCTTGATAGAGTAGGTGGTTATCATTATTATTGCTTTCTAGATGGTTATTCAGGTTACAATCATATTGTTATAGCACCGGAGTATCAAGAGAATACTACCTTCACTTGTCCCTACGGTACATTTGCTTTCAGGAGAATGCCATTTGGTCTTTGCAATACACTTGCTACTTTTCAGAGGTGTATGATGGCCATATTTTCTGACATGGTCGAGGAAATAATGGAAGTTTTTATGGATGATATTTCTGTGTTTGGTTCATCTTTTGATCATTGTTTGCAGAATCTAACGCTTGTTTTGCAGAGATGTCAAGCAAAGAATCTAGTGCTGAATTGGGAAAAATCTCACTTCATGGTCCCAGAAGGTATTGTGCTTGGGCATAAAATTTCGGCTAGAGGGATAGAAGTAGACAGAGCCAAAGTTGTGGCAATTGAAAATCTCCCACCACCGAAGAATGTGAAAGGGATCCGAATTTTCTTGGGACATGCCGGGTTGTATCGTAGTTATATTAAAGATTTCTCTAAAATTACTAGACCTTTATGTAATTTATTAGAGAAAAACTCTACATTTATTTTTGACGATGACTGTTTGCAGGCGTTTAATAGGATCAAGGCAGCACTGATTTCTGCACCCATCATGATAGTGCCTGATTGGAAGGAGCCCTTTGAGCTCATGTGCGACGCTAGCGACTATGTTGTGGGAGCAGCATTGGGACAAAGGCGAGACAAGATGTTTAAAGCCATCTACTATGCAAGTCGTACACTCGATGCAGCCCAACAGAATTACACAACTACTGTGAAAGAGATGCTAGCAGTGGTGTTTGCATTCGACAAATTCAGAACATATCTCATTGGCACAAAGGTAACTGTTTTCACTGACCACGCAGCTCTTCGTTACTTGTTTGCCAAAAAAGATGCAAAGCCCAAGTTGATTACTTCAAGAATTTGACTTTGAAGTCAAAGACAAGAAAGGTTGTGAGAACCAGGTGGCAGATCACTTGTCACGCCTAGAGTTGGAAGAAAGAACTGAAGGTGGAGTGATTAATGAGTCGTTCCCAGACAAACAACTCTTCAAGGTAAATGTTACACATCCTTGGTTCGCAGATATAGCTAATTTTCTTGCTGCAGGAGAATTACCACTAGATTTAACTTACCATCAAAAGAAGAAATTTCTTCATGATGCCAAGTTTTATCGATGGGACGATCCTTTCTTGTTCAAGAGATGCGCTGATCAGATAATCAGATGATGTGTAGTAGAGGAAGAAGTGGGTACGATTCTAGAGCAGTGTCATTCCTCACCCTACGGTGGACACTTTGGAGCATCTAGAACAGCAGCTAATGTATTACAGTCAGGTTTTTATTGGCCTAATCTGTTTAAGGACAGTTATACTTTAGTTAAGTCATGTGACAAATGCCAAAGAGTTGGCAATATTTCTAGACGACATGAACTACCACTAACAAATATTTTGGAGGTGGAAATCTTTGATGTCTGGGGTATTGGACTTTATGGGTCCATTCCCATCCTCTTTTGGTCAATATTACATTTTACTCGCTGTTCATTATGTGTCCAAATGGGTGGAAGCAATTGCCACCAGTACTAATGATACTCGAGTTGTTGTTAAGTTTGTCCACAGGAACATCTTCACAAGATTTGGAACGCCTAGAGCCATTATCATTGATGAAGGTACGCATTTATGTAACAAAATTTTTAACTCACTATTTGCCAAGTATGATGTGAAGCACAGGGTGACACTGGCATACCACCCGCAAGCTAATGGGCAAGCGGAGATATCCAACCGAGAGATCAAGCAGATACTAGAAAAGACAGTGAAGACAAATCGGAAGGATTGGGCGATCAAGCTAGACGATGCATTATGGGCATACATGACTGCATACAAGACACCTATCGGGATGTCACCTTATAGGTTGGTCTTTGGGAAAGCTTGTCATCTACCTTTGGAACTGAAGCACAAAGCATTTTGGGCTGTGAAAAAGATAAATTTTGATAAGAGAGCATCGGGCGAGCAACGACTGTTGCAGTTGAATGAGATGGAAGAATTCAGGAATGATGCATACGAGAATGCCAAGATATACAAGGAACAGACCAAGAGATGGCACGACAAGCAGATTCTTTGACGAGACTTCGAACCAGGGCAACAGGTGTTATTATTCAATTCTCGACTGAGGTTGTTTCCTGGTAAGTTAAAATCACGATGGTCTGGACCATTCACAGTGGAAACAGTATACCCACACGGTGCAATTGAGCTAAAATGCAAAAATGGTGAGACATTCAAAGTCAATGGTCAGAGGGTCAAGCATTACTTTGGAAATGAAGTGCGACACATGGAAAACATCCCACTGGGAGAACAAAAGTAGACTGAAGAAAGTCAGGCTGATGACGTTAAACCAAGCGCTGTGTGGGAGGCAACCCACATTTATTTATTTTTGCATTCATTTTAGTTATTTTATTTCATTTCGATTCCTTAGTTTATTAATTTTAATTTTCTTGATTCAAGTATTAATTTGCATTTTGTTATTTTTTGCAGGTATTTTTTTAAAAAAAAAGATCGACAGTGTGCTCGGCGCACATGCGCAATGAATTTCCGCGCACATGCGCAACGTTGGCCGAGGGCTCAGCGCATATGCGCCACTCCGAGCGCGCACATGCGCGATATTTACAGAGAGTTCGGCGCATATGCACCACTCCGAGCGCGCACATGCGCCATATTTACAGAGAGGTCGGTGCATATGCGCCAATCCGGGCGTGCATATGCGCCGCATTCAGCATGGCGGCCAGTAGCCTCGGCGCATATGCACCACTTCAAGGCACGCATATGTGCGCGACTCAGTATAAGGAAAAAAAATAGGGATCGCGACTTCATAATTCAGAAACCTCCCTCCTTCCACACTCCACCACGCCGCCACCGCTCTTCCTTAGCTACCCACGACGCCGCCGACGCTCTACCGAAAGCCGACCACCGCCTACACAACAACAATTTTTCCACCAACACTCCGATTTCTGGTAACTCTCTCGTGAAGTCAAAGGTTTTATTCGAAATTTTTCTCCAATCTTGAAATTTGTTGAAGTTGGTGTCAATCTAGTGAGGAATTTGTGATATTGTGAAGTGGGTACGTCGAATTGGAATAATTCTTCTGTAATTGGATGTACGTTGAATTGCTTATGATATTATTGGTGTGGTGCGATTATCGTGTTTAAATTTGGGGGTCCGATTAGCTTCGATTTTGGTCTCACTGTTGGTTGGGTTTGATTGTGTGATTGTGATATTTGTTTATTGAGTTGATGGCACCAAAAAAGAAGTCTAAGAATGGTGCCTCTTCCTCTTCGAGCTTTGATTCTCACCGATTTTCGAGTGAGGAAGCCCAACAGGTGTATGAGAGCTCGATGACTCGGTCGATTATCCCAGAGAGGGGATTTAATTTATCAACATTACGTGGTTTTATTAAGCGTGAACTGGAAAGAAGACAGTGGGTTGAATTTGCTCAATCGCCTCTAGACGCTGTGATTTCTGTCGTGCGAGAATTCTATGCCAATCTGCGGATACGGCATGATGAGTCAAAGGTACTGGTGCGAGGTAAATTGGTATCGTTTGATTATCAGACGATAAATATAATATATCAGATGCCAAGCCTCGAAGAAGACGAGTACAGTGCATTCTTAGACGATGGGGTTGATTATTCAGAAGTCATTCGGACTGTGTGTCAGGCAGGCCCCGTATGGAAAATGAGTGCGAGTGGTCCAGTCTCGCTGAAGAAATCCGAGATGAACCCTAATGCCAGTGCGTGGACATCGTTCGTGTTGGGTTGGGTTCTCCCATCCTCACATTACCACGATGTAACCAAAGACAAAGTTGCGCTTGTCTTTGCTATTTTGATGGACAAATATGTTAACTTGGGAAGAATAATATATGGATCGATCATGAGAGCCGACATAGGGTTAGCCCCGGTCGCCCTTCCATGCCCCCACATTGTTACCGAACTATGCAGACAGGCCGACGTCTCCTGGTCGCCTGATGAGCAAGTGCTTAAACCGAAGGCTCCCATCGTTGCTCCCTATATGCCTCCCGTTGATTCAGATGATGAGGACCTGCCACAGGCACAGCTTCCGCCACCACCACCACCTAAGGGAGCCCGACAGCGTAGGGGAGACAGATTGAGACGAGTAGAGATTGAGATGCAGGATCAGAGGTAGTTACTAGTCGAGCAACGCCAGGTGCTAGATTCACTTCAGTACCGCACGGACCACTTTATGGGATTCATGATGGATTTCACCTCCGTGCTCGCTCAGCGTTTCCCGCCTTTAGGTCCAGAAGATCCCATGTTTCCCCAGTCGCATGCATGGCCACCGCAGGGTCCAAGACCACCACCACAGTATCCAGGACCTCCTCCGCAGGCCCCACCCCAGCACATGGATGAGGATGTCGATGATGATGACGGCGAGCACTGACGCTCGTCGTGTGAGGTATGCATGTCCCATTTCTTTCTTGTTTATACATTGAGGACAATGCAGATTTTAAGTTTGGGGGGGTGATTTGATTATTTGATCTGAGTTGATTTGTTGCTTTGATGTTATTTTTTTATGTTTATTTAATTTAATTTAAAATAAAAAAATATTTAATTCAGTCTTTATGTTGTTTCGTAGTCGTTAATTGTTTTTTTTAGAATTGTGGAATTAAGTAATAACCAAACAATGATGAGAGTTGACCCGAAATTCATGTTGTTCCTTGATTATGAATCCGAAGGCATGCTATCTTTACTTAACCGTTTACACATTAATTCACGATTGCTATGATTGTTGATACACCCGATGTCAAGAGAGTGTTCAGGTGGCTTGTGATTTGAATTGTATGAATGGACTCCAAAAACCTGCATGTTGATTACTTGTTGTTGAGTTACATGTTCACTGACACAAAAATGATTCTGGCAGTCTTTGAAATATGTTGGGCCTGTATTTCCTTGAATAAATTGTCAATGTTAGCCCTTTGAGCCTAAATGAGAATGAGATGTGATTTGTTCTGTTTGAATACCCGAAAACATAATATGTCTGTGTTTGTTGATTGGTGAATTGAAAGTAATCTAGAACTTGGTTTGGCACTCTTCGAGGCGAGATACGGGTATTGTGTGACTTAGGGATGATTTAGGAGATTTTTTTGGAACGTTTGAGCCTTTCAAGCCTACCCATAACATCATATACACCCTAGTGTCCCATGTTTGAGCTTAATGAAAATCGAATGGAGTGTGCCAAGGCACACAAAAGCCCCCATTCGTATCAATTCTAAACTCCTACGTCAACTACCAACTTTTGAGCATATACACTAGTACCTACCGAAAACTGAGAGAAAACGAACCATTGTATCACTACAAAAGTTCTTCTCCCTTGTGTGCATATAAGAATATCATGAAAAGGTGAAAAGAAAGAAAGAAAAATGTCTATAAAAAAAAAGAAGAAAGAAAAAGTTGAATAAAGAGGGAAAGAGTATGACATGTGGTGTGAAAAGGAGGACAAAATGGTGAAAATGTTATGGCAAGGCAAGTGGAAGTGAAACAAAAGGAAGTAGATGCGTGTTGAAAAATAAATTGGTGTGTTTTCTCTCACTTTTGACTCCCTACCTTCATTTGAAGCCATTAGCCATAGCCTAACGTTATAAGCTTAAAAGACCTATTAACCGAGTCACACATACCCAATATATTAGTGGAGAAGAGTTGTCAAAGTTAAGCCTATGGACACTTGAAAAAATGCCGTCGATAGACACAGAATTTGATTGTGTACATGTGCGCATCTCATGTTATTGGATTTTGTTTGGTTAATTGTTGTCTCATAATACCACTTTGTTTAGCCAAATATTACCCTATAAGTCCTGTTGATTTGTGAAGGTAAATGTGTGTCTCAATGATTTTGCTAATTGCATGTGTGTCGAGCAGTCCAAAATTTTATGAGATGAACAGCTATGAACTCATCTTGGCATTTGAAGTGGGTAAACGAGAATAGAACTGTGAGTAATTTGGTATGTGTTCGATTCAATATCATGGAAACTGTAATCTCTGAGGCTAGTGGTTATCCTTTTATTCCATAATTCTTGTTCGTTTAGTTACTTTCTTTAGCATGTGTTTAGTCTAGTCTAGTTAATGTTTTATTTATTTTTAGTTTTATTTTGCTCGGGACTAGCAAAAGTGTAAGTTTGGGGGGATTTGATAAGTGCATTTTATGCGCTTAAATTATTCTTATACTTCATATAGATTGTTAGTCTTTTTGGGCGGAATTACGCGCTTTTGTTGTTTTTTGGTGTAATTGCAGGAATCTAGGTGCGGATACAACAAGTGCTGAAAACGAGCTAAAATGGCGCCTAGGAGAAGAAGTGTGAGCAATGCCCGAAGGGTGGAATGCAGTAAGCCCCGCGCATATGCGCGACTTATTCCCGCGCACATGCACGCAACTGGCAGAAAGATTGGCGCATATGCGCCCCCAAAGCAGGTTTTGTATTGATTTAAATTCGAGTATGAACTAATTTTATATTCTAGAGACTGATGTAGTCTTGGTTGAACCTATGTTAGTGACATTTTGAATTTTCATGAATTAATTCGTCGTGTTTACTTGTGATTTCTTGTGATTAATGCTTTTGGATTACTGGCCATAATTCGATTGATCAAATAATTAAGATCTAACACTCGAGAGAGGGGATTGAAATTAGGACAGGAGAAATCACATCGTTAGATATTTATAACGTGCAAAAGACGTATAACTCTGACAAATCCATACGAGGACCTTGGTTGCATTTATTACGTGTTGCTTGATTTTGAATAGACATATTAAAATCGGTAATAAGTAATACAGTTCTATTTATCACTCGACAGAGGGAATAGAAAAATTGCGAGTTCTTGGTTAGTAAATACGATGCAATTTAATAACATGTTAATTAATTTTGATTTAGCATAGGGGAAGCCAGACGAAATCATATCTCTAGACTTATTTCCTCAGTGAATTTTCTACTGCATGCTAGAATTACAGGAATTGTTATTTTATTTGAATTGATTATAAACCAACTATTCTGATTTGTCTAAATAAAGTCGAGCTATGTCAATTATGGTACTTAATATACAGTTTTAAATATTTGCACTTCGTGGGATCGATATCTGTACTCAAACTAGTACTAAAACTTGACACCGTACACTTGCGGTAATGAATACACGCAACAATCATGTTTAAGGTTTGCTGAGTCAATAGACTCACTAGATGTGATCGATGCAGGTGAGCATGATGTTGTTTATGATGAAGGACTTGATAGTTGAACTAGCTGCACTGATGGTGCACATAACCCGAGGACCTTTGCTAGTTTTTCGCATTAAGATTACTTTAAAGATTTTATGACTTTATGCTTTTGAGAGGTTTTGAGAGATTTAAGAGTTAATGTTTTATTTTGAAAAATGTTAGTTTTAGGTTTGATTTGATGATTTACGATTTTATGTTTAAATTGCATGTTTGGATTTTCAAATAATTAGTTATATATATGGCTGGAAGTTTTTAAGAAAAAAATTCCAGTATATTTTAAATAAAAACGAGTAATTGACGTTTCAAACATTGTGCTGATAACATGTTATAAATCATGAAAGAAATAGAGATGAGTAGATAGAATTAATAAGAGAAAAGAGAAAATTGGTCAATAGTCAGGTGCAATTTTTTTGATCTAAATCACCTTATTTATAAGATAAAAACTACAACATAAAAATCTTTACAAATATTATTTTGTCATATTTATCTTAATTGATCACAAATCTTTCAATAATAATAATCTACGACAATAATATATTGATAACAGTCTAGTCGATTTGATCGTCATTTTTTTAAAAAAATATCGGAAGACAACATGGAAAGCACATAAGTGATGTTGAGATTCTTGATAATATCATGTGGGCTTTGTAATATTTTGGCAAGTATCCCAAGTATAGATGTTTCCATATATTTGTTTTAGAAAAAATAGATCTTTTGTTAATATATCATGTGATGAATGAATTTTCCCGTTTTGTTTTAGGAAGAAAAATGATATTTATTTCAGAGGTCAAAGATTAAAAATTGTGCACACTATTTGATTTTTGTAATATTGTGCAATAGCAAAACTTTTGCCCAATTGAGCAAAAAACGAAGAACTTTTAAAAATTCAAACGACGAAAGAATCAAATTCGACGGAAAGCCATTAAAATTCATAAAAAAAACGTAAAACACATTAAAAAGGTTTGAAACTCGACCGAAAAGCTGGGGGAGAGGACATATCCATTGGTGGTATCAAATACTTGGCCTAATTTTATTTTTGGTCCAAACTAAATGTTTCTCGAATCTTGTTTCCTTGGAGTGTAACGATCTTTTTTTTTTTTTTTGCAAGGGCATAAGGTACTCTTTCAGTGAAATTAATTAAGTTCCGTTTCATTGATTGAATTATTAAGTGCCATATTAATTTATTATTATGCGCTATTCTTCGGAGATTTTTGTGAAATAAACTTGGTCAACTATTTATTTAAAAAAATGATTTCCTCAAGTGTATTTCAAACACATTTGATGATATCATTTTTTTAATTATCAAAGTTAAAAACAAAATACCAATTGTTCAGAATAATATCATTTTAGGTTACGTTTATTTTCGGATTGAGATTGTGTAAAAATAATTTATAGAATGATTATTAAAATAATGTTTATGATATAAAGTGTTTATTGATGCATAGTAAAATGTTTAATTTGATTGATTAAGATCGTTATAAGAATTGTAACTAAATAAAAAATCACAATTTTGTATTTGAAATATGATATAAGGGAAGGAAATTCAGTGTATATTAAAAAGGGACTTACACGCTCTTTTTTTCTCTCTAGGGGTTCGACTCATATGAGAGCTGGCCGCCTGTTTGTGCAGGGTTTGGTTCTCTGATTTCTAGCATCATGGATCCGGGTGAGATTGCCCGCCTAGTGAACGAGATTAAACTTTCATGCACAGATCCGAAGGAAATTGTGAATCTTGCAGAAGCGGATGTCAGAATAAGAGTGGAACGCTTATCTTGCTGTCTGGTAGCCAAAGTCTTCGCATCAAAGACCATTAATCGAGAAGCATTCCGGCAACAAATGCCTCGTACGTTACAGACTGAGAGGCATATGATCATTGAGGCGACAGATGAAAATACTTTTGTCTTTGAATTTTCTTCTCAACGAGATCGGAATAGGGTTTTGAATGGTGGCCCGTGGAACTTCTCTCGAAATCTCCAGGTGTTTCAAGAATTAACTGGGTTGACCAATCCGAGGTCCATGTCTTTTACAGAAACCAACATATGGGTTCAACTCCATAACATTCCATTAGCGTTTATGCATGAAGAACTATTAACAAAGCTTGGTCGCCAGATAGGACATGTTATTGAGGTGGATCGAGGAGAGAATGGGACATTCTTGGGTCGCTTTGCCAGAATTAAAATTCGTCTAGATATCACGAAGCCGCTGAGAAAATGATTGCGTATTAGCGTCATGAGGGAGGAAGAGGACCCCATTATTTTACTTGTTTATGAAAGGCTTTCGGACTTCTGCTATGCGTGTGGCAGGCTAGGCCACTCACTTCGTGACTGTGAGGAAGAAACATCCAACAAAGAGAGACTGGGTTCGGAGCATGGATGAGGGCCTCCTCCATATAGGGAATACTCGAGGCAGTAGGAATGGGGGGGTTAAACAAGATGGTCCACGTACTGATGAGAATTCCTCGGAAGCATCGGACCAACCAGACTCTCAAGCCTTGATCCAACGTGTACCGGATAACAACGAGAAATGGACTATGACACGCGATTATCAGCATCAAGATAACCACATGATAAACCAGCCTGTGGTGGGGAATACAGCTATACTCGAGGATAATGAAAGAGTGGACATGATCACCTCAGCTCGGATGACCAACCAACCACTCGAACAGCGTCAAAAGTTTGGGCAAGTTGAGAGACCCACTCTTTTAGAAGTGGTAAGTATTGGGCTGCAATCACGCACAAGTCCTACATCTGAATCGATGAAGTGGAAAAGAAGGGCAAGAGAAAAGAGCTCGAGAACTCCCCATGCTTCAGACTCTCTTTCTGGTACGGGCACTAAAATAAGTCAGCAGGAGAATCGTGCCATGGGATCTGAGGAGTACAATAGCCACAACAAGAAAAAAGCAAAGAAAGGTGAAGAGGTTCTATCCTTGAATGACAATGAGGCGGTGGTTGCGCTGCAACCCTGCCGGTATCCATGAATATAATAACTTGGAATACTCGGGGGCTTGGGAACCCACGGGAATTCCGGGAATTACGGCACCTCGTCGCTGAAAAGAGACCCACTCTCTTATTTTTATGTGAAACCAAAATGAGAGAGGCTAATTGCAGGTGGTGGAAACATCAGCTGGGTTTTACATGGAGCTTCATGGTGGACTGTCATTGTAATGCCCAAGAATTTGATTAACGTAATCTGAGATGATTAACGTAATCTGAGATGATTTATCGACGAGGAACGGATATGAGTATAGTTGGATCACTCCGAGATTTAATTATTTTAATCAGACATGATTAATTGCCGAGATCGAGCGTCGTTGTATGATTAACCAAGGAAGTGGACAGAAACCTCGGCGCTCGAGCGGTAGAAAAGCACCGCCCGAGCGCCAAGGCATTGCAAATTTTGGTTCGGGCAGCAAGTGTGGCACCCGGGCGGTAGATTTCGACCGCCCGAGCGCCAATGGGGAAGCAAGGAGACAGAACTCCTCGCGCCCGGGCGGCGGATTTTGACCGCTCGAGCGCCAAGCTCGCGCCCGGGCGGAAATTTATTACCGCCCGAGCGCGAGGCGTGTCGCGTGGAGGATGTGCCACTTGCCTTCATGCATGCGCGAGGTATATATATATATATATATATATATATATATATATATATATATATACATATACATGCAATTCATTTTAAAGAATCAGAAACGAAAGAATATCGAGAAAAAGGTTTCAGAAAAAGGAAAGAAAATCCTTACGCCTTTTCTGAGAAATCCGCCCGTCCGATTTTGAATCCGACTTCGGTATTGAGTACCTATCGAAGTAGGCTACAACTGGACGTAAGTTTTGCTACGTTTTGATATGATTTGAAATTATGGTATTGTCAGAATCTGATATGATTCATATATGATGTTCTTGGCATGTTAGACATCGTATAATCAAAACCGGAGTGAGAAACAGATACCATATGAAATTGTTATGAATTTCGGAGTTGATTTGATATCAGAATTGAGTTGTTATTGATTAGGAGATGTTGGGATTGATATCTGACTAATATGGTAGGGCTGGATATATTGAAATTATGACGTTGTGTTGTTGAAACAGAATTTGATTTAATTCTGATTATATCCAGTATTGTTTGGATGGTGTATTGATATTATACCCTCGATATCGTTATTGTCAGACTGAGTATTGACAGGCTTGGGGTTCGAGACTTCGACAGAGTCAGAATAGCAGAAAGAAAGGTATAAATTAATGTTGTGTTGGGATTGCACAACTCGAGTGTGGTTTGGCTCGAGTCTCCCTAAATCACATACTTAGTTTATTACATTGATATTTGTAATTGTTGAGATTGATGTTTTTAGTCTATTGATTCATAGCCACTGCATGTAAGGACTGCTGATTCGCTAGTCATTGATTGATTTGCTTAGATACTGACTGTATGTATTGATTTCTGAGTCTTGGAGTCATAGGCTGATTCGCCTAGTCACCGGCTGATTCGTCAGGTTATTGACTGATTCGTCTAAACTTAAGCTGATTCGCTTAATTACAGGCTGAGTTGTCTGATTATTGGCTGATTCGCCTAATTACTGACTGATTCGTCAGGTTATTGACTGAGTCGTCAATTCTGTGGCTGATTCGCCTAGACACTGATATAAGAATTATATCGATGCCGTTTAGGGATTGATTCATTCCTATCGACTGAGATTCGATATAATTACCTATATCCAGACATCGGGATCCCTAGGTTAGAGTTGAGTCATGTCTGAGACGACGCGTTGTTTGAGTCTGAGTGTGATTCATTATTTGTTATTGATTTATGTTTCTGATTTGATACATGTTATGAATGTTAATTATATGCTTTTATATATGTTTTTATATGATTGCATGTTTACATTGTTTATACTGGGATATTTATATCTCACCGGAGTTATCCGGCTGTTGTCTTGTTTTGTATGTGTGCATGACAACAGGTGGGGCAGGTTCAGGGTCAAGAAAAGAAAGAGGCTGGACTAGATAGCGTGGAGATCCGGGCTTCGAAACAACTTAGGATTCAGCACTGATATGTAGTTGAATCCTTGTAGATAATACAGGATGTGTATGTTTATGTTTAATATGTAATTTGAATTTAATTACATTACGTTTCCGCTTTGTATATTAAAAGAAAAATTTTTAGACCCTGTTTATAATTGATTAATTAGTCCCAATGATGATTAAGAACTTGATTAGCGTCCGGGTCCCCACAGTCATGGGAGGAGCGGCGGTCTTGCGTTATTCTGGCATGAATTGGCAGCAGTAACTATTAAATCCTATTCTAATGGACACATAGATTGCACTGTCCATGAGTCGGAACAAGTATGGCGCTTCACTGGATTTTATGGTCACCCCGATGCAAACATGCGCCATTTATCTTGGGAACTGCTACACCGCCTTAAAGACATAGCAGAGATTAGGGACTTACCATGGATTGTAGGGGGGAATTCAATGAAATTTGTTATGATAGTGAAAAGCTAGGTGGTAATAGACGGGTGGCGAGATAGATGCAATCGTTCCGAGAAGCGCTCGAACTATGCGAACTCCAAGACCTCCATGGCACTGGTGAGTTCTATACATGGGTAAACAGGAGAGAGTCGAACCATATTATTTTCGAAAGACTAGATCGATTTGTGGCTAACCTGAAGTGGCGCATGCTCTTTCCAGCCGCTTGAGCACGATCATTGGAGTTTTACCATTCAGATCATAGGCCAATTAGCATGAATTTTCACGAATCAAGGATTCAATCCCGAGCAGGTAATGGGAACAAGGTGTTTTCTTTTCGGTTTGAAAAAGGTTGGTTGATGGAGGACGAGTGCAGAGAGGTGGTCGAACAAGGGTAGGGCAACCGGGATACCAATGTGTCTCTCCTGGAGCGTATCGAGTCATGCAAGAATGGTCTGACCAGCTGGGATTCTGGGAAGCTACGTCGAATACTAAAGCAACTGAAAAATAGGAGGACAAAACTGAATCAGCTGAAAACAAGTGCGCAGTGGACATATAATGTCACTCAAATAAAAAGCCTAGAAAGTGAAGTAGAGAATTTAGCCACCAGGGAGGAGATGTATTGGCGACAAAGAAGCAGAATATCTTGGCTTAAAGATAGGGATCGTAATACCAAATATTTTTACTCAAGAGCCTCTTGTCGCAGAAATCAGAATTTAATTACGGGGTTGATCTCAAGCCATGGGGATTGGTGTACAGATAGAGATGGAATGTCGACTATTGTACTCGACTATTTTGAATCATTATTCACAACGTCTAGCCTTTCGGAAGATGAGATTGGAAAAGTCTTAGACTCAGTTGAGCCGAAAATTGATAATCAGATGAATCAGATACTAAGTGCTCTGTTCACTGCAGATGAGGTCAGACACGCTCTGTTTGATATGCATCCTGATAAAGCCTCTGGTCCTGATGGATTATCTGCTCTTTTTTACCATAAATTTTGGGATGTAGTTGGCAGGGATGTTACAGATGAGGTACTACGAGTACTCAATGAGGGTGCCCCACTTGAGGCTTGGAATGCCACGCTTGTCACGCTCATCCCCAAAACAAAAAATCCGATGCTTATGAAAGAGTTTCGCCCAATCAGCATATGTAATGTTTGCTACAAAATTGTTTCAAGGGCCCTCACCAATCGACTTAGGCTAGTTCTCTCCAAAATTATTGAGGATTACCAGAGTGCTTTTATCCCATGTCGCCTTATTACACACAATATTATTGTGGGATTTGAAGTTCTGAATTGGTTGAGAAGCAGGAAAAATGGTCGCAGGGGATATGTCGCCCTTAAACTAGACATGAGTAAAGCCTACGACCGAGTGGAATGGGAGTTTCTGCAACAGATGATGATCAGACTGGGTTTTGAACATAATTGGGTGGCGAGGGTAATGAATTGCGTAAAATATGTCTCATATTTTTTCAGAATAAATCAGGAAGTGGCAGGCCCTATTAAACCAACCCGCAGATTGCGCCAGGGAGATCCACTGTCTCCCTATCTCTTTGTTTTGTGTGCTCACGGTCTTTCTTCTCTATTGAACGCTTATGAACGCAGAGGCTTAGTCCGAGGAGTGAAAAGAGCACCTAATAGTCCATCAGTTTCGCACCTATTCTTTGTAGATGACAGCCTGGTGTTCTTTAGAGCGACAATGGAGACATGGCACATGTAAAGGAGTGTTTATCCACATTTGAAAAGGCTTCGGGGCAGCTTGTGAACTATAATAAGTCAGCATTATCCTTCAGCCAAAATACTCATATATCGCTAATGGATACGATAAAAAATATCTTGACTATTCCTGTGGTGCATCAGCATGATTTATATCTGGGACTCCCGACCTTTTCATTGAAAAGTAAGAGACTCCAATTTAAATATCTGACAGATAGAGTGATTCAGCGAATCGAAGGGTGGGGTAACAAATGGTTCTCCATTGGGGGAAAGGAGATACTAATAAAATCAATTCTTCAATCTATTCCCACCTTTGCTATGTCTTGCTTCAAGATACCCACCTTGGTCTGTGAAGATATTGAACGGGAATGTGCGAACTTCTGGTGGGGGAGTGGATTATGGTAAGAGAAAACAGCATTGGAAAACTTGGGATTTCCTATGCCAAGCGAAAAGTAGAGGCGGTCTCGGATTC
The DNA here is from genome assembly GCF_022965805.1 of Primulina eburnea. Taxonomy (NCBI): domain Eukaryota; kingdom Viridiplantae; phylum Streptophyta; class Magnoliopsida; order Lamiales; family Gesneriaceae; genus Primulina; species Primulina eburnea. Next base: position 27,637,533 of record NC_133110.1, read on the forward strand.
AGGAAACTATCTGAATTTAATAGAGCTCTACTAGCTAAGCAATTATGGCGCCTCATTCAGTATCCTGACTCTCTAGCTGGTAGAGTGTTGAAAGGACGATACTTTAGACATGGTCCGGTACTACAGGCAAATTTGGGTAATAATCCCTCTTACATTTGGCGATCGATCTTATGAAGTCGAGATATACTGGTGAAGGGCTTAATCTGGAGAGTGGGAGACGGAAAAAGCATAAATATCTTTAATGATAGATGGATACCAAGCATGCAAGACACACTCGGTGATTCGTCCGCTGCTTTAGATCACGAGCACTCGGTTGATACATTGATCAGAAATGGTGGATGGGATACAGATTTGATCTCATCCTTCTTTCCTCCTTATATTGCTGGTGAAATACTCAAAATCCTGCTGAATGAAGCTAGTGTTTGTGATTCCTTATTCTGGAAATATGATGCCAAGGGCCGATATATAGTAAAGGATGGATGCCGACTTCAACGGGGGTTATTCATACCTCCAACTCATCAACCGGTACATCCTAATGAAGAGTGGTGGTCTTTTATTTGGAATCTATCTATCCCACCGAAGATTCGTATATTTTGGTGGTGTATCTCCCATGATTGTATCCCGACAAACCAAAACCTCTATCGGCAACATGTCCCGGTCAACGAATCTTGCAGCTTATGCAATTCCTCAAAGGACTCCACTAGTCATGCTCTATTCTTCTGCGCTGCAATTAAACATGTAGTGACCCGTTCCAGAATCACCTACTAATGAAGAACTAAGCATGCATTTAACTTAATTAATAATAATCAGAGATAACAGCGGAAATATGGCCGACGACAAAAGTTATACAACCCAATCAGAACAACTCAAAAATATATTCGGTACAACCATATCGAATAGAATAGTACTGAAAACTAAACCAACCAGCTACTCACTGTCCTCCTCCTGCTCTTCCTGAGCCATCCAACCTGAGGCCTGCCCCATGGGAATGGGGTGTCCAAGATAAACAAAACCGAGGACGTGAGCGATAAGAACGCCCAGTACAAAAGCATGAGTATACAAGCCTATATGAAATGCACATGCTATGATATGATACCAGGGTAGTCAAGAAACAGGAGTAACAAAGGATCTCAAAATGCTCAGTCTAGAGGCGCCAAGTGGATAGTGCCGCGCGGTACTCCTCTGGGTCACTGCATCCATTACAAGAACAAACGTGGACCTAAAATGTCCCGGATCACCGAAGCCCTCCGGACCCGTCGGCCACTGTGTACTCTCGGTGTCCATGCGTCCACAAGACAAGACAGGGTTGAGCGGCCCCACAAGATATAGCTTATCTCGAAAGAGATACAGCTCAACAGTAAAGGCTATCTCGAAGGAGATACGGCTCAACATGAAATGCAACATGCATCATAAAACGTGACATAATAGCATGCATCATATGACATATATCAATGCACCACATAATCATGCAACACATATAAGGATGTATACTCGACCAGGATATCTCGGATAGTACTTTCGTACCTCTATCACAGCAAGCCTAGCCTTACGCAACACCGCTAATCAGGTCTAGAACAAGCCTACGCATCAAAAGCATACCCAATGAATAATACTACCATGCTCGACTAGCAAAACCAGTACTACCAAAGGTTTAGGGTTTACCTTCGTCCGTCGACAGCCCTTTGATGTCGATTGCCTCGTAACTCAGGCGTCACTACGCTACTAATCCTGGCAGCTCTTGGCTAACGCTCGACCGACAAACTAACCCTAGAAACCTTCCAAACCTCTCAAAATGAGACACAACTTCAAGAATTGACAATACAAAATGAGGAAATCCGAGCACTATTTATAGGCTATGTTCGGATCCACCGAACCCACTTCGGAACGTCCGAACTCCCACGTGTCCATCGGCTCTTGACACCTCATGATCGGATCCACCGAACCTAAACTTCGGATCATCCGAACTTGCATGCAAACTGACGTGTCGATCAACTCTTGACACCTCATGATCGGATCCACCGAACCCACTTCGGATCATCCGAACTCTTCGGTGCTACCGAACCATCTTCGGTCCGTCCGATCATGACCACGGTCAAAATTACACATTAAACCTTCTTAATCACAATTAATCCGTTAATTACCCAATTTGGAATTCGGGCTACTACATTCTCCCCCCCTTAAAAGATTTCGTCCTCGAAATCAGGCTTAGAGGATGAACAAAACGAAATAACAACATCGTTATTACATCTCAATTGTTGTTGAATACAACTGAAATTTCGATTATAACTGAAAACACAAACATATACAAAGCATAACTCAAAAGAGCTCTGGATGCTCCGAACGCATACGACTCTCTAGCTCCCAAGTGGCTTCTTCAATGCCTCTGCGCTGCCACTGAACTAAGACAAGAGGAATGATCTTATTCCGCAACACCTTGTCTTTGCGATCGAGGATCCGCACTGGTCGTTCCACGTAAGACAAATCTGAATTTAGTTGAACTTCAGAGGGATGCAAAATGTGAGACTCATCTGCTACGTATCGTCTCAACAAAGATACGTGGAACACATCGTGAATACTTGATAGGTACGGCGGCAATGCAAGTCTGTAAGCCAAATCTCCCACGCTTTCCAATATTTCGAATGGACCAATAAATCTCGGAGACAGCTTACCCTTGAGACCAAATCTCAAAATCCTGCGAAAAGGCGAAACTCGGAGAAACACTTTCTCACCTGGCTGAAAATAAAGAGGTCGCCGCTTGGTGTTCGCATAACTAGCCTGTCGATCCTGAGCGATCTTAATCCGTTTCTTGATTACTGCAACCTTATCAATAGCCTGCTGGACTAACTCCGGTCCCTCAACATGTCGTTCCCCAACTTCGTCCCAGAATAATGGAGTACGACAACGTCGCCCATACAACGCCTCAAATGGTGCCATACCAATACTACGATGATAGCTGTTGTTGTACGCGAACTCAATCAAAGGCAAATGATCCTGCCAAGCGGTTCCGAAATCCATCACACAAGCTCGCATCATATCCTCAAGTGTACGGATAGTCCTCTCCGTCTGACCGTCGGTCTCTGGATGATAAGCTGTACTTAAACTTAGGGACGTACCCAATACCGCCTGGAAACTACCCCAAAATCGTGAGGTAAAACGAGGATCTCTGTCACTGACAATACTAACTGGCACCCCATGCAAACGTACAATCTCTTGAATGTACAATCGAGCCATACGATCGAAAGTGAAATCACGGTTATATGGCAGAAAATGAGCAGACTTGGTGAGTCGATCCACCACTACCCAAATAGCATCACTATTCCTCGAAGACAATGGTAAGTGAGTAATGAAGTCCATCGCGATATGCTCCCACTTCCATTCGGGAATAGGTAAGTTCAACAATAATCCTCCCGGTCGACGGTGCTCTGCCTTAACCTGCTGACAAACAAGACACTTGGAAACAAACTGATAAACGCTGCGCTTCATCCCATTCCACCAAAATCGTGTCCTCAAATCTTTATACATCTTGTTGCTTCCTGGATGGACACTCAACTTGCTTCGATGAGCCTGAGCCAAGATCTCTTCCCTCAAAGTATCATCCTCTGGTACCACAACCCGATTAGACAAGCACAGAAGACCATTAGACTGATAATGGAAATTGCTATCTCCACCAACCAATCGGGCTAATCTCTGAGTCTTGAGATCAGACATCTGTGCATCTCGAATCCGAGCGAACAAAGCTGGCTCAGATAAAATGGTAGCAACACGAATGCTCTCCATACCTTTCCGATGTTTGAAATTAAATCCCAATGAACAACAATCCTGGATAGTACTAATCATAGCACTGGTCTGAAGTGCAGAGACTCTCACCTTGCGACTAAGAGCATCGGCTGTGAGATTCGCAGAGCCTGGATGGTATTTGATCTCGCAGTCATAATCTTTCAGTAGATCCATCCAACGACGTTGTCTCATGTTCAACTCAGCCTGAGTGAACAGATACTTCAGACTCTTATGATCAGTAAAGATTTCAAACTTAACCCCGTACAAATAATGACGCCAGATCTTTAGCGCAAACACAATAGCAGCTAATTCTAGATCATGAATAGGGTACTTCTCCTCGTGAGGTTTTAACTGCCTGGATGCGTAAGCGATCACATGACCATTCTGCGTCAACACACACCCTAATCCTTGAAAAGAGGCATCGGTGTAAACACTGAAACCATCAGATCCTGACGGTAATGCCAAAACAGGTGCAGAAGTCAGAAGTCGACGAAGCTCTCTGAAACTATCTTCGCACTCAGATGACCACTCAAATGGAACATCCTTCCGAGTAAGCTGCGTCAATGGTCTAGCTACCTGAGAGAAATTCACGATGAAGCGACGATAATACCCTGCCAGACCTAGAAAACTACGGATCTCAGCCACCGTCGTAGGACGTGACCAATTCAGCACTGCTTCGATCTTGCTGGGATCCACAGAAATTCCTTCCTTGGAAATCACATGACCAAGGAATACTACACGATCAATCCAGAACTCGCACTTACTCAGCTTAGCATACAATTGCTTCTCGCGAAGAATCTGCAACACAATCCTCAAGTGCTGGATATGCTCTTCCACACTGTGAAAATAAATCAAGATATCGTCGATGAAAACCACAACAAACTGATCTAGAAAATCCCGAAAGACTCGATTCATCAGATCCATGAACACCGCTGGCGCATTCGTCAATCCAAATGGCATAACTAGAAACTCGTAATGCCCATATCGAGTACGAAATGCAGTCTTGGAAATATCATCATCTCTAACTCTCATCTGATGATAACCCGATCGCAAGTCAATCTTGGAGTAAACAGAGGTACCCTGGAGCTGATCGAACAAATCATCGATACGAGGTAATGGATACTTGTTTTTGATCGTCACACGATTCAGCTGGCGATAATCAATGCACAATCGCATAGATCCATCTTTCTTCTTGACAAACAATACTGGAGCTCCCCAAGGTGAAACACTCGGGCGAATATAACCTTTATCAAGAAGATCCTGCAATTGCTGCTTCAATTCTCTCATCTCTGACGGAGCAAGACGATAGGGGGCACGAGAAATCGGTGCAGTCCCTGGCATTAACTCAATGCCAAATTCCACCTCTCTAACCGGAGGAAAACCAGGAATCTCATCTGGGAAAACATCAGGAAATTCACAAACCACTGGAATATCCTCTATACCAACACTACCTGTGGATGAATCAATCGCATAGATAAGGTAGCCTTCCCCGCCCGACTCTAAAGCACGACAGGCTTTCAGAGCAGATACCACTGGCATCGGAGGTCGCGCTCCCTCACCATAGAAAAACCAACTAGAGCTCTCAGTCGTACGAAACTGAACAAGCTTCTGGTAACAATCCACAGTAGCTCGGTAGGTAGTCAATAGGTCTATACCCAAAATACAATCAAAATCTTCCATCTCTAGGATCATAAGATTCGCAGTCAATTCGTTACCCTCAAAATCTAAGGGACAACCCATCACTAGACGCTTAGCTAACACCGAATGACCCATCGGGGTAGAAACGGAAAGAATGACGTCTAGAGAAACATACGGTAACTTATGACGCTTAACAAATCGTGCAGAGATGAATGAATGTGATGCTCCGGTATCAATAAGAACAAAAGCAGGAATACCGCATAAACGAAAAGTACCTGCTATGACTCTCTCCGTTTCATCTGCAGCCTGATCCTGGTTCAGCGCAAAAACCTGACCTTGGGCACGAGGTCGAAGATTTGAACTACCCACTGCCTGACCCTGCCTCCTTTGCTGAACAGTCGTCTGAGATCCGGAACCAGATCCTGCTCCACCTCGCAACTGAGGACAATTCTTCTTGAGATGACCCATCTCTCCGCACTGAAAACAAGCTCCCGCGGCTGATCGGCATTGCTCCGATGGATGGTTCTTCCCACAATGCACACAAGAAACCTTCTTCTTACCAAAGCGGAAAACACCGCTAGACCGTGATCCAGATCCAGAAGAAGAAGAACCAGATTTCTTGAAAGACTGAGATCGAGGGCTCAAAGTACTCGGAGGTCTAGAAGAAATAATAGCCCTACCACGCTGGAGACTGATCTCTGCTTGGCGACACCGGTTCACTAACCCATCATAAGAAGTAGGATTATCACAGACAGTGACTCGATCAAAAATCTCCTGGTTAAGACCCTGGAGGAAATGGTCATACTTGGCCTCAGAACTGCCACTGATATGAGGAGCAAAAGGTAACAACTCAAAGAACTTCTGCTGATATTCATCAACAGACATACTCCCCTGCTTAAGATTCAGGAGCTCAATCGTCTTTGCCTGGCGAAGGGCTGGAGGAAAATACAGCTGCATGAAAGCTGCACGGAAATCGGCCCAAGTCACCCTACCCTGGGACTGGACTATCGGCGCAGAAGTCGATCGCCACCACTTGCGCGCACGACCCTCGAGAAGAAAACTAAGGGTCTCCATCCTCTGCTCCTCGGTGCACTGGAATGCACGGAAACAACTCTCCATGCGCTCTAACCAATCCTCAGCATCATCGAGAGTCTCACCGCCGACTAAAGGCTTAGGCCCCATCTGAATGAAACGGTGCAAATCAAAACGCCTAGGACCATCCCGACGATGACGATGTTCACGATGACGCCTACGATCGTCCTGGTCACCCCAACGACCTACACTTCCCTGACTACTCTCATCACCAAAGTGGTCAGCCATCGCTACAAGATAGAATGGGGAAAATGGTAAAATAGTCAACGAAAATCCCAAAACAGAATCTATATCCCAAAATCGTAAGCATGCTCTGATACCATAAATGTAGTGACCCGTTCCAGAATCACCTACTAATGAAGAACTAAGCATGCATTTAACTTAATTAATAATAATCAGAGATAACAGCGGAAATATGGCCGACGACAAAAGTTATACAACCCAATCAGAACAACTCAAAAATATATTCGGTACAACCATATCGAATAGAATAGTACTGAAAACTAAACCAACCAGCTACTCACTGTCCTCCTCCTGCTCTTCCTGAGTCATCCAACCTGAGGCCTGCCCCATGGGAATGGGGTGTCCAAGATAAACAAAACCGAGGACGTGAGCGATAAGAACGCCCAGTACAAAAGCATGAGTATACAAGCCTATATGAAATGCACATGCTATGATATGATACCAGGGTAGTCAAGAAACAGGAATAACAAAGGATCTCAAAATGCTCAGTCTAGAGGCGCCAAGTGGATAGTGCCGCGCGGTACTCCTCTGGGTCACTGCATCCACTACAAGAACAGACGTGGACCTAAAATGTCCCGGATCACCGAAGCCCTCCGGATCCGTCGGCCACTGTGTACTCTCGGTGTCCATGCGTCCACAAGACAAGACAGGGCTGAGCGGCCCCACAAGATATAGCTTATCTCGAAAGAGATACAGCTCAACAGTAAAGGCTATCTCGAAGGAGATACGGCTCAACATGAAATGCAACATGCATCATAAAACGTGACATAATAGCATGCATCATATGACATATATCAATGCACCACATAATCATGCAACACATATAAGGATGTATACTCGACCAGGATATCTCGGATAGTACTTTCGTACCTCTATCACAGCAAGCCTAGCCTTACACAACACCGCTAATCAGGTCTAGAACAAGCCTACGCATCAAAAGCATACCCAATGAATAATACTACCATGCTCGACTAGCAAAACCAGTACTACCAAAGGTTTAGGGTTTACCTTCGTCCGTCGACAGCCCTTTGATGTCGATTGCCTCGTAACTCAGGCGTCACTACGCTACTAATCCTGGCAGCTCTTGGCTAACGCTCGACCGACAAACTAACCCTAGAAACCTTCCAAACCTCTCAAAATGAGACACAACTTCAAGAATTGATAATACAAAATGAGGAAATCCGAGCACTATTTATAGGCTATGTTCGGATCCACCGAACCCACTTCGGAACGTCCGAACTCCCATGTGTCCATCGGCTCTTGACACCTCATGATCGGATCCACCGAACCTACACTTCGGATCATCCGAACTTGCATGCAAACTGACGTGTCGATCAACTCTTGACACCTCATGATCGGATCCACCGAACCCACTTCGGATCGTCCGAACTCTTCGGTGCTACCGAACCATCTTCGGTCCGTCCGATCATGACCACGGTCAAAATTACACATTAAACCTTCTTAATCACAATTAATCCGTTAATTACCCAATTTGGAATTCGGGCTACTACAAAACATCTGTGGAAGAACACTATGTTTCCGCCATTGCTACGAGGAGGCTCCCACTCTTGCACTTTGGATCTTTGTCTGTGGTTAAAAGATCAATTATCTAAGGCAGACTTTGAAAACTTTGCAACTCACACGTGGGCGGGTTTGGCGAGAGAAGCAAAATACTATCCATAGGGAGAAGAAGATGCCACTAGCAGCTGATGTTTCCTGGAGCTCATCTTTTTTATCCGATTTTCGCAAAGCCAAAAAAATGGAGCAATTAGCTATTATACCTTTGAGAGGAAATCCAGAGAAGAAATGGACACCGCCAAGACATTGCTCTTTCAAGCTTAATGTGGATGCGGCTGTGGACGAAAAGAGTCATCATTTTAGTATTGGTGGAGTAGTTCGTGACAATCAGGGGCGATTGTTGCTGGCGTTTGGGAAACAGATAAATCAACCATTATCAGTCGTACATGGTGAATTGCTGGAAATCTGGGAAGGCATTCTTCTTATCTATGATAAAGGTTTTACCGATGTGCAAGTAGCATCTGATTCTCTATTGGCAGTGCAAGCAGTCACTACCGAACAAGAAGATCTTGGCTATATTGGACTTTGTGCACGAGATATTAGGGAGCGTTTAAAGAGACCTGAGATTTATGATTGCATTCATGTCTACTGATCGTCGAATAATGTATCTCACAATATTGCTCGTTTTGCTTCTTCGCCTTCACCTTTTGTTTGGTCGAATGGTGAATTTCCTTCTTGGTTGGTTAATCTTGTAATAGGATGATTTGATTCAATAAAGTTACGAGTTTACCTTCAAAAAAAAGAAATCCAGTGTATATTATGAGTTTTTCAAATTTTTTTCTATTTATAGAGAGTATATATTATTTATCCTTAATGAAATTAATGACTAAAAATTATGACTAAATTCAACTACAAACAATTATTATTGTTGTTGTTATTGTTATTATTATAGATACATAATTTTGAATAAAAAAATATAAATAACCATTTTAAAAAATATTATATCAATAATATATTATCTAGAAGATATCATTTTTTGTTTCTCAAAATTGTTCTTACACCAACATTTTTTTCTCAAATTTGTCACAACCTATTTTCAATATTACCAATCTCAAATTACACTATGACCCATCACTAATTTCTATGAATTATTATTAAATTAAATATGAAATTAAGTATTTAATAAAATAAAAAAAAACTTTATATAAATTATGATTATTATAGATACGTAATTTTGAGTAAAAATATATAAATAACCATTTTTTAAAAAAGCTATATATATATATATATATATATAATATATATATATATATATAAATAGTAATTTATATAAGAAGATTTGGCCTAAAATATATTTTAAAAAATAATTTAATTTTATCGAAATATAAATTCTCAGTTCCTCCGAACATTCCTACGGTTCTTAAAGCCTCTCGTCGCTTACAGTCTCTTTGTACAAGCAAAAATGAAGTATTCACTTGTTTACTTCTCTCTTTTTTTTTTTGTTGTTGGGAAATTAAAGGATAAAAAGGTTGAAATCCGTTTTCTACACATTGTTTTGGATGATTTTTCGAGTTTGTACACTGAGAATTAGGATATTTTTTAGGCTGGGTTTGGAGGGTTGACTTTTAGGACACGGGAAGATGGAATTAAGGAGAGCCTTGTTTTTTTATTCTTGCAAACGGTATAATATCTCCAGAAAATGTATCCTACATTTTTAATTTTGTATAATTTTAGAATAATATGATATTAGTCCGTGTAGATCAATTTTGTTTATCGTGACACAAAATTATTATTAGTATTATTATTATTATTAAAATATATATTGTCAAATCAATTTAATTAGAAAATATATTTAATAATAACGATGTTTGTTTTTGTAATAATAAAAAAATGTTATGACTTATATTAAAAATTTAAAATTTTAAACATGTGTAATTATAATTTTTACTGATTTTAATTTCTTATATTAACAATTTTAACACTTAAGTGTTAGGATAGGGAAAGAGTTTAGAGGGGGGGGGGGGGGGGATGAATGAACTCTTTCAAGAATTTTTGCTGTCAACCGTTTTTCGGCGGTTGAAAAATATTTTCTCAAACGGTTGAAAACTTGAACTACTGGTTGTGCGGAAAACAGTTTAGAGTTTTCAATGACCAATAAAATTAGTGACACCCTTAACAACAATAAGTGACTGAAAACTATTTAAGCATGCAAGAAATAGATGACAACGGATTTTATGGATGTTCTGAGATTGAATACTCCTACGTCACCCCTTCTTCCTTTGTTAGGAAGGATTCCACTAAAAGACTTTAACTTTACAAAATGTTTGTAACAGCCCGATCCAACCAGGACTTATCACACTGCCTGTATTGGAACTCTTAGTGATCACTTTACACTTCTGGATATTAAGAACCCTTAGTTCTCCAGACAACACAAATTTTAATCAAATAACCACCAGGTTACTGATATGAAACAGTAGTTTGTTTGAATAGCACGAAAAGATCCTTGGATGACCAAGTATGTTTCTGTTGAACTGCGTGCAGAGAGAGCGAAGATGAATATTGACTATGATTGCGCTCTGAGATATCTTTTTAAGGCAAGCTCAATGCTCTTTTTGAATGTATGTATGAGTTGTATAGCTTATCATCTTTAGCTTGCATCCCTCTCTGATGATATAGCCGAATGACTTAAAGATCGGAAAGGAAAGTTAACGTAAACCTGAGCTTCTGAATCAGATGAGTCGCTTTCATCTTTATGAGCAATAAATGTTCGCATTTAATCTTCCTTTTGCTCATCATAGATCTGAAGCTCTTTCCTTGAGGATTTCCTCTAAAGGCAACTGTTCTTTTAGCATCACAATACGAAGTATATCTCTGAGATTCCTTTCTGGGATAGAGAGTTAAATGCATATCATTCTTGGAATTGACGTGTAATCGTTGACTTCAAGGAGTTTGGAATGCATTCAACCGGTCAGAGAATGTCTTTTAGCAATAAGTGATTCTCTTAAATGAACCGGTTCACTTTTGCCGTAATCTGAAGAATCAGCGGTTGAATATCAGCGGTTGAGAAATCTGTAGGTTTTTGCCAGTTGAGCTTATTAGGATTCCAGCCGCAGTTGATTTCGATTTGTCATACACCAAAATTCTTGAAACTCTAGTTTCATTTCTTAACAATTTCTCCCTTTTTGGTGATGACAAAACTGATCCGTAAGTTTGTTTATCAGAGTGAAGAACCAAGGAAAAGAAAAAGAAAAAAAAATTACTATTTCTTAAGCCCTGAAATTTGTTCCCTGGCTTTAGCCTTCTCTTCCTTTTTCTTCAAGACTGCTAATTCTTCTTGAATTTTCTTTTCCTGCTCTCTTTCCCCCTTTTTGACATCACCATGAACAAGAAATTCCATAATTTCTGTAAGTTGAGCAACTTGGGCGTCCATTCGTTGTTCAATACGAGTGATTTGTGCCGAAAGACCAAGGCACATATTGATATGAGTCGTATGATGATGATCCTGTTGGTGGGAAGTTCTTGTGGTCATGGCATCAAAATCTTTAGACATGGTACTTCTGATAGAGTAGAAGTCCTCTTTCAGATCTAACTGTTTGCGATTTAGAGCAAGAATAAACTGATCCATATTTGTAAGGCGGTTCAGAAGTTCTTGTTTGAAGTTTTCTCTGACAAATTCTTCCTCCTCAGATGCTGCTTGTTCAGCAAGTAGGTTGGCCTCGAAGGCAATTAATTTAGAGGAAGTTGCTTTGTTAGCAGATTGAGTAGATTCAGTCTCATGAGGTTCCGCCGTGATGCACTCAATAAATTGATCAATGTCCTCATTCGAGACAAAAGAGTTTGAACCGATGACCTTTGGTTCCTCTGGTTTTGAGATTTGATCATTGGGTGAGGAAGGCATTGATGAGATGGGTATCACAGCTTCCTGCACTTCCTTTGGAGAAGATGGGAGCTGTTCTTGTAATACGTTCGGGGTATCATCCGTAATATGATCTTGTGAAGAGATAAATGGCTCTTGAAATGGTTTAGCCGCATCAAAAGCAGAAATAAACTGCTCTGCCTCAACAACTGAAAGAGTTGGAGCTTTGTTTGAATCATCAGGAGGCTGTGAAGCAGATGCGCCATTGTCAGAAAGTGGTGGAGAAACAACTAGGAGAGCCGAAACATCTTGACAGCATTGTTGTTCGGCACTTGGAGGGTCCTCCATCATGAGTTTTTCAGAGGATGGGTGAGCTGTCGCTTCATGAGTTGGTTGATCGGTTTCAAGAAGAGCTTCAGGTGAGAAGGCTTTAGCATTCACATCGGATGAATGGTCTTGACAAGCGGAGGAGGCCTTCTGAGTGGCAATGGGTTGAACTAGTTCTGAGCTGATATCGTCATTAATATCCATCATAGAGTCAAATTTACTCTTTTCAGCAATAGCTGGAAGATTGAGCTCCTGTCTGAAGTGAGCGACTGACATAGCCAGGGACAAAGCGTCCATTTCAAGTTGAGATATGACTACAGAATCATCCTTGGCTGTAGGACATGTAGAATCAAAAGTTTTCCTTTTCAACTGTATAATGATTCGAAGAGTGCTTTCTTTCATTTGAATCTCCAGAAAGTCGTGTCTTTGAAGAGCGGTTTGAATGTCAGTTGTTTTGGCCCATTCCAAAATGTACCGTTCAAGCTTGGCAGCTGCCTGTATCTTCCCGGTTTGGAGGAGCGAATCAAACGTGACAGCAGTGCGATATTGAACCCATTTATCAAACATCTTTATTTTTGTCTGAACAGCCTCATTGACACGCTGACTTGTGAGGATGATGGCCATATGAACTGCATTGCTTTGTGGTGGATTATCAATCATCACATGTTTGCCCTTATCAGAGGAGAGAATAATAGGAACTCCTGAATAGGAGGATTGGATATCTGTTTCTGTAATTTGAATTCCTTTCAAGTTGGTGACAGATACTGCAGGGATAGGGGCAGGAAGGAGCGGTGCAGAAATATGCTTGACCAGCTTAATCTTTGTTGGTTGTGCGGTTCTCCTTTTCTTGAAAACCTGAGCAACTAGAACATCATCTTTGGACTCATCATCAGAGCTTGTTTGTAAAACCAGTTTTCTTTTGACTTCTTTGGGAGTAGAGACACTCTGTTTCTTTGTTTCACAAACTCAACACCAGTTTCTGTTTTGACATGGGACGTATTCTTCATCTGTTTGTTTGTTTTTCTGAATGAATTTGTCAACCGATACCCAAGAAAACAGTTTGGTTTTTCCAACCTCGATCATGTCAACCGGTTGGACTCCTGCTTTGATCAACATGTGGCATATATGAACCGCGAAGCCGTTAGATTGATTGTCTTTCTTAATCATGGCTACCAGTATTTTGAAGAGAATATCAGACCAGTTGATCCCTAGATTGGAGGAGATGGTGGCCATAACAAGGAATTTCTCCATAGTAATTTTATCATATGCACCAGCTTTGGCAAGAATTCCTTTTGCCACAATATCATCCAACAATCGAAATTCGATCTTTAAATCTCGCTTCTGGCATGTTGGGTGAGAGATATGAGAATCAGTGAGTGAGAAGTCTCTTCGCCAAATATCAGTATTACCATCTGGCAGTGTAGAGAAGTCAGTGATGCCAGCCGTTGGTAAGCTAAACAATTCAGAAACACCTTCTGGGTGAAGATGAAGTGTTTGTTTTGAACAGAACAAAGAATTTCTCCGTTCTTCATGTGAGCAGAATCAAAGAATTCTTTCAGTAATGTATCGGAGTAGTTGTAGCTACAGCCCAGAAATGTTCGAAGCCCAGATTCTTCGAGTGAAGGGAACATAGCCTTCATAGACTTGTTGGGCATCGTAAAGATGGATGGGAAGTTGATGGCTACTGTATTCAGTGCAATGGAGGCAGCCATTTGTTTTGAGTTTGCAAAGAATTTTGTTTGCTTGTTCCTGCAGAGTGAGCTTAGATGAGATAACACAGTGAGAACGATGATGTGAATGAAGGTATGTATGTCCGGTTCAAGAATGCACTAGTTATTCCATGTGGAGGACTTTTAGTGGAGGATTTTTCTAAAATATTTGAAAATTTGGACGGCGGTAAAATGAGTATTTTCAAATTTGAAGGAGAAAAACGTCACTTTACACAAAATCAGTCGAAGAGTTTGAGTGTTTTTTACGAAAATGACGTGGATGTATTATGTCCACAGAATTTAAACCGGATCATTTATGTAATTAGGTAGGGACCGGTTAAAGAAGATAATAATTATTCTTTACCATTTTTCCCCCTAAATACGTGCATGAATGAAAATGAACCGTCAGTTGCTTATTATAGAATGCTTCACATTTCCCACCGCAGTCATAATGACATAGACTTTTGGCTCTTGATTTTTATCTATAAATACAAGCAACTATGTTAGCAATAAAATCAAATAAGAGAGATGGAGAGAGATAACAGCACAGACTTAGCCGAAGAATTCATGAATGAAGTGTTGGCTTCTCGTAAAAGAGCTATTGAGGATCGAGTGATGAAGAAAACGCTGGCCATGTGGACAAAAGTTCAAAGACTCCAGTCCATTCGTGAGGGCGGACTAGCTGCTTCTTCCAGAAAGATGGCGGCACTAGGAAGATATCGGCGACGTCTTTGCGTGGCTGATAATTTTAGCGTCTTTTCTGACGATGGCGTTTATCTTCTCATGCTGTTCAAGGAGAGGAGTGCTCTGAGAAGGATAGCCATCTCAGAGGGGTTTTCACGTATTTCCATCGGAGGGCTGAGCAGCTGGTTTGCATTCTGGAGGTTGTACGTAGATAGGGAGATTAAGAGTGTACGCCTCCGCCTCTGTTGATGTACTGCCCCCGCCTCGTATAATAAGATAATTTTATTTTGTATTACTTACTGTTTCTTGCCTTTTTCTTTTATTTCCTACAAAAATAAACTGAGCATACACAAGAAATAATCATATTATGATAAGTCAATCAAACCAATCATATTACGAAAATAAGAGAACTTATCCTCGGGTAGTGGTTTTGTGAAAATATCGGCTGTTTGTTGATCAGTATGAACATATTCAAGCCGTATTTCTTTCTTCATGACATGTTCTCGGATGAAATGGTGTCTGATATCGATATGCTTTGTCCGAGAGTGCATGACGGGGTTGTATGTTATGACTATAGCGCTTGTGTTGTCGCAGAATATGGGAGATTCAGCAGCTTGGATTCCATAGTCTTTTAACCGTTGTTGTATCCATATCATCTGAGCACAAAAACTTCCGGCTGGTAAGTATTCTGCTTCAGCGGTTGATGTAGCGATTGACGTTTGTTTCTTGCTGGCCCAAGAAATAAGTCTTTCACCCAAGAATTGGCATGAACCACTTGTGCTTTTTCGATCGATTTTGCATCTAGCATAATCTGCATCTGAGCAACCTACAAGATTAAAACTTGAATCTTTTTGGGATACCAAAGACCACATTGGCAGTTCCTTTCAAATATTTGAGTATACGTTTAGAGGTAGTAAAATGAGATTGCATGGGTTTAGCTTGAAACCGTGCACATAAACATACGGCAAACATAATATCAGGTCGACTTGTGGTTAAGTATAGTAAGGTCCCAATTAGTCCTCTGTACATCTTTTAATCGACCGAAATTCCCCCTTCATCTTTATCTAATTTGATTGATGAACTCATTGGAGTGTGTTGGCGTGGGAACAATTTTCCATGCCAAATTTCTTTAACATATCTCGTGTATATTTGGCTTGATCGATGAAGATACCGTTTTCAGACTGCTTGACTTGCAGCCCTAAAAAATAGTTTAATTCGCCCATCATACTCATTTCAAATTGTTCCTGCATCATCTTAGAAAATCTTTCACATAACTTAGGATTAGTTGATCAAAAAGTAATATCGTCCACATATATTTGAACAAGAAGTAAATGATCATTTCTGGAGAATTTAAATATAGTTTTATCAATTGTACCAATAGAGAATCCATGCTCGAGCAGAAATTTGGTTAGTGTGTCATACCATGCTCTCGGAGCTTGCTTGAGTCCATATAGAGCTTTATCCAGTTTGTAAACGTGATCAGGAAAGGCATGATTAACGAAACCGGGTGGTTGTTCTACATAAACTTCCTCATTTAATAAACCATTCAGAAAGGCATATTTAACATACATTTGATATACTTTGAAGTCCTTAAATGCTGCAAAAGCTAGAAATATTCTAATGGCTTCTAATCTGGCAACAGGGGCAAAAGATTCATCAAAGTCTATTCCTTCCTCCTGTCTATATCCCTGAGCCACTAGACGAGCCTTATTTCTGATGATTAAACAATTTTCATCCATTTTGTTTTTGTAACCCCATCTAGTTCCAATTATGTGAGCATTATAGGTCGAGATACTAAGTGCCATACTCTATTCCTTTCAAACTGATTAAGTTCTTCTTGCATATCCTCTATCCAGTTTGTGTCTAGCAAAGCATCATCAATTTTCTTGGGTTCTATTTGAGAAACGAAAGCAGCCTGCATAAATTCATTTATCATCTTATTTCTAGTTCTAAGAGGAGCAGAAGGGTTACCAATTACCAGCTCGAGTGGATGATCCTTGTTCCACCGGAGACAAGGTCCATATGGATTTGGCTCGGTTGGTTGAATGATGTCATTTTCTTGTTCTGGTGCCTCTTCTTCCATTTTTATGTTCTGCGGTTGATAATTGTTTTCTGGTTCATTTGTCTGCTGATTTTGTTCTTGACCTGTTGGGTTTTCTTTGGAGATGGTTTCACCTGTTCTTCTTAGGTCTATCTCATCATCATTGCTAGCTTCAAGGTTAGCAGCTTCAAGATTATTTATCAGATCATGCATGCTACTGTTGCTATTGTCATGACATATAGATGATTCATCGAACACAACATGTATGGATTCTTCGACGGTGAGAGTTTTTTTGATTATACACTCTGTATGCTTTACTCACTGCTGAGTATCCCAGAAAGATGCCATTTTCAGCCTTTACATCAAATGCAGTGAGATGCATTTTGCCAATTATATGAATAAAACACTTACAGCCAAATATGCGAAAGTGCCCCACTTCTGGCAATTTGCCGGTCCATACTTCATATGGAGTCTTTTCATGATTTTTATTAATCATAGACAGATTCTGAGTGTAACAAGCTGTGTTGATGGCTTCAGCCCAAAATCGTTGTGAAATACCAGATTTAGCCAGCATGGTTCTAGCTGCTTCCTTCAGTGTGCGGTTCCTTCTTTCTGCTACTCCATTTTGTTGTGGCGATCTTGCAGCTGATAACTCGTGTTTAATGCCATGATCTTCAAGGTAGGATGACAGGTATTTGTTCAGAAATTCAGTTCCTCTGTCACTCCTAATTTTGTCAATCTCTTCTCTTTTTTCATTTTGAAGCCTCTTGAGCAGCTGAATTAGTTGATCGGCAGTTTGATCTTTGGAGCTTAGGAATAATACCCATGTGAATCTGGAGAAGTCGTCAATAACTACAAGAGTGTATTTCTTTCCCCCTAAGCTCATCACCAGAATATGTCCGAACAGGTCCATATGAAGGAGTTCCAAACATCTTGCTGAAGAGTTTCTTCCCTTGCTTTTGAAAGTTGATCGAACTTGTTTTCCTAGCTGACAGGCATTGCATACTTTATCTTTGGCAAAGTCAACATTAGGCAGTCCAGATACCAGCTTAAGCTTACTAATAGTAGCAATGGATTTGAAATTTAGATGATTGAGCCTTTTATGCCATAGCCAATTTTTATTACCATTTAGAGCAATGAAGCAAGTAGTTGCATTTAAACATTTATTATTCCATTCTACTCTCTAGGTATTTTGACTTCGGTAACCAGTCAGCACAATGGTACCTGCATTAGTTTTAACCATGAATTTGTCTTTATGAAATTCAACCGTATACCCATTGTCACACAGTTGACTTATACTGATCAGGTTATAACATAAATTTTCTACCAAGAGAACATCTTAATGATGATTTTGCCATGAATAATCTTACCCTTACCCATAGCTTTACCTTTAGCGTTGTCACCGAAAATGATTGTTGGCCCCTTGAAATTCACAACTTCTGACAAGAGATTTTTGTTTCCTGTCATATGTCTTGAGCATCCGCTGTCTAAAAATCATGTTGATTTTTCCAAGTTTTTCTTCTTTAGTTCCTGAAATTTTGAGATAAGAAATTGGTACCCTTTTTATTTGCGTCCATAATTAATTAGACCCTTAGGAATCCACACTTTAATTATCCTTGCGGTTTTTCTGTGATGTGTTCCAGGGTAACCATGATTAGATAAATAATCTGGTGGTGAATGAAATATATGTTGTTTGGGCCTTTGGTTAATTTCATTCAATCTATACCTTTTTTGAACTGGTCGGCAATTGTAGTAATTGTTAGGTCTGGTTCTTGAGTGATATCCAGTTGAGCCATCGTAACCGGTTGAGTTTGGCCTGGGTTTGCGCCAATATCGTTTGGATTTATCACTCTGAACATAACCCAAACCACGTCGCCTCCCATTATTCTCAAGATTCATATTTCGAATGACTTGATCTTCAGGCTTATCATGTTCATATACCGAGCTAGATCTGACAAATTTAATTGATCTTAAAATGTATTTTTCTAGTAACGGTTGAGTTGAAGCTTCTGAGGTGCTGCAGTCATTGATGTTGTAACCCAGCCCAGTTTTGTCTCCGGCTGGTTTCTGCATCTCATGCATCCTATTAAGAGAAGCATAGGACTTGTTCCAAGTATTGACGGTGTGAGAGCCCGAAAATTTCGACTCGAAGCAAATCAAATCAACTCGAGGAGGTAGCTTCAAAGCTCGGGGATTAGCTCAACAGGAGGCCAAGCTACAAGTAACCGTATCCATTGAAGTGTTGCCAAGGGAGGAGTAAAACCCCAGCTCAAAGACGCAAACTTCCAGCTCGAGGAAGCTCAACCAAGCTTGTCCTAACAAGACTATAAAGGGAGCTAAAAGATGAGCTAAAGTTTTGGACAAATTAAACATGCAAGAAAAGGCTTTTGAGTAAACCCATAAAGGAGGTAAGGGAACAAGCTAAGGGTTAGGAAAACATTACAACATTATGGTGTAAGAAATGGCTATTGATATAATCAAAGTGACTCATGGGGATTATCAAGGCAATTATTGCCTTACTTGGGGAGCAAGTGGTCGATCATGGCCATATCAAGAGGCAAAAATCCTTCTATAAATACATGTGATCCCATGCATTCTAGGCCACCACAAAAACCTCTCAAATTTCGGTTATTCCCCTTCCCCTCACCTTCCAAAATTTCGGCTCTTCCCTTCTCTCTAGCCCTCGGCCGAACTCAAGAAGAAAGAAGGAGGAAGTGTTGTGCAGTCCAGTGTCGCCATTCTGTGTCAAGGAGCTGCTCGACCGAAGATCTTAATTGTCTAAGTTGCGCCGATGTGCTGCCGAAATTCCAAGAAGGAATTTCATATAACAATCCAAGTAAGTGGGCTTTTGTTAATTAGTTTCTTTCTATTTTGAAACTTGTATAACGTATGGTGCCATGCATATATATTCGAAAATTTCATGATATGCATGTCTATTATTTTTGAAAATTTGGATTATTATAATTTGAAATTTCGATCGATTATATGTTTCTTTTCGCACTTCGATGTTCTTGGTTCCGCTGTGTCAGTATGAAATTCTGAAATCTGAAACTCTGATAAAGTCTGTCTGGAAAAGTTTGAATTCTGTTTGCACTGTTACGACTCAAATTGAAATGGGACGAGAATTGTAGTTCTGTCTGGCCCCCATTGGTGGGTATAAAACCATGTTCTGTCTGGCCCCCATTGGTGGGTATAAAACCATGTTATGGCCTCACCCCTTAGAGGACTAACATATTGGGGACAATTTGACAATGTAAAGGAGATGAGTAACAGTGTTCTGTCCGTTCTAATATGTTCTGTTCTGAATCGAGTCAATCTGTTTCTGAATTGTTCTGAATCATCGGATGAATTTGGTCATTTATTTAATTTGTCTCTGTTTTGATAAGTTAAGAATATTAAGTTTTGAAAGTCTGTTAAAAGAATGTTTTAAGAAAACTAAGTTCTATATGTATCTTTGGAATCGATCGACCCCCACTTGCTGAGTGTTTCCCAAAAACACTCACCCCTTACAAATTTCAGATAAGAATGAGGAGCAACTGAATGAGGAAGAGCAAGATGCTTTCTGGGGTTGGTGAATCAGAGATCAAGATCAGAATTCAACATTTTACTTTTCTTTCGTTTCCGCTATTTGAAACTCTGATGTATTTTATTCCTTTGTCATTGTAAGACAATATTTCATTTATGAAAAAGACTGGTTTGATTTGATACGAGGCTTTATTGTTTTCAATTTAATTGTTAAACAATGCCGGATGTCACCGATGCTTCGGACTCGAGGCGTGACATTTAAGTGGTATCAGAGCCGCCAGGTTCATAATACCGCTGGGATTTTGACAGACAAAATTTGACAAAGTCAAATTTTGGCAAAAGCCTAGTGCATCCCAATCTGAAACCAACCTTCATCTGTTCCCTAAAAATTCGAACAGCTCCGAAAAATCTATCCTTTCAGTCAGTCACTCCGAAAATCCTTATTATTGAAAATTCCACGACTACTTTGTTTCTACTAATTGTGCTTTGTGCCTTTCCATCCTTTATACGATTCTGATGATTTATTTCCATTTTTATCCTAGGAAATGGCTGCCCCTCGTACTCGCGCATAGGCTGCTCTGCGCATGCGTCAGCTTACCATCGATAACCACGCTAGGAAAATAGCAACTTTAAAGGCGCAACTGGCCAAGGAGAAATTGGAAAGGCAAGAGCTGAATGAGATTAGGCACCTGCTGGATTCGGACGTACAGCGACTCACTCATCATTTGGATGTGGCTGAAAGTCAAATGCTACAGATACCGACGAATTCGATTCGCTTCGCGCGCTTGGTTTCAATCAACAAGGATTTACTTGAGAGGATAGAGATAGAAAAGGATCGCGCTGCTCAGGCCCGTCAGCGCCAGGAGGAGTTCATCGCCAGGCAGAAACGGTATATTTCGAAGCTCCACGGCACTATGGATAGGCTCCAAGACCAGAATAACTACCTACATTCAGTGATAGAAAACAGGGAGGAAGAAGAAGTAGCACCCATGGAGGTAGATGGAGTCGAGAGCAACAGTGATAGCGACGGAGGAGATGTGTTCGATTAAATTAGCAAATTTTTAATAGAATATCTGGATTGTAATAAAATTGTGACCGAGAAAAATATTATGTGTATCAAATTATTTTGAAACTTTCTATTATTGCATATTGAAATTTGACAAATATCTTATGAAAATGTTCTTTTCTTATTAGGAACACTACATGGATCACCAAAACATTATAAATGAACTCCAAAGTCAACTTCAAAAGCAAGAGATGGAAATTAAAATACTGAAAGAAAGAAATGAGAAACTAGAAAGAGATAACTACCAATTGGATGGAAACAATATATGTATAGGGGAAGACCTTCGGGAAGCCAGAGTTGAGGAAAATAAATTACGCGATGACGTCAGACGATACGCTGCTTATCATCTAGAGTCGGAACGACAGCATGAGATCACCAAACAAGAACTGAAGAAAGCGCAAGATAGGATTCTTACGCTCCAAATCCGAAGTGATGGCCTTCTCAGTATTCAACATCGTCTTGAGGAAAAGATTGGAGAATAAGAAATCGATGAGAAAGTAAGCCAATCAACAATACAAGAACTGCAAGACCAAGTGAACAACCTTGATCACCACAACACGCAACTGCAGAATTACATCGAGCATCTACAAAATGAGATGGTCAACATGGAAGAACTTATGGAGCAATTGGAAGAAAATCCAATGGAAGAAGAAGAAATTAACGAGGCGGTAGGAGACGGCGAAGTAGTAGATGAATAGGGAGAAAAGAACTCTAGGATAAATTTTGATT
This sequence comes from Primulina eburnea, assembly GCF_022965805.1. Taxonomy (NCBI): domain Eukaryota; kingdom Viridiplantae; phylum Streptophyta; class Magnoliopsida; order Lamiales; family Gesneriaceae; genus Primulina; species Primulina eburnea. The sequence continues at coordinate 27,659,738 of NC_133110.1, forward strand.
GTATCTGGGATTATTTAATTTAGTCGTTGGTTGTATGCAAAATCTTTTTCAATATTAATGAAATCATTTCTTTGATTAAATGTTATGGCAAACAAATTAATAAAAAAATACGTGTTTATAGGAAATGGCAGGCAGACCACCCCGAAACAACCGTAACGCTCGAGACGCCAACCAAAACAATAATCCACCACCACCGCCACCACCCAGAGTGAACCTTAGTCAAGAGGATATGATGGCAATAGCAACTATCGTCGCTGCAACATTACAAGGATTTGTGAATCCACTGGCCAATGCCATCCAACCACCCCAAGAACCTCAACCTCGTGGGATCAAGTATCACTACGAATCTCTGAGGAGGAATCGAGTCCCAACTTTTGATGGGAACCCAGACCCTGAAGTCAGTCACAACTGGCTCAAGAACGTGGAAACACAACTACATTTGCTAGAAATACCGGAAGAATTAAAAGTAGAAGTTGTAACCCCGTTTTTGGAGGATCGAGCTAGGAAATGGTGGGAAACTGTGTCGCTACCTTTAGCAGAAGTAGAAGATATCACGTGGCCAATTTTCAAGAGGGAATTCCTGAAACAATACTATCCGGCCGAGTTTCGTCTACAAAAGTTGAATGAGTTTGAGAATTTCAGACAGTCACCAGATATGACGGTAATGGAGTACACGTCAAAATTCAACGATTTGGGACTTACGTTCCGACAATCATGTCAGATGAGACGTTAAAAATGCACCGTTTCAAGAAGGGACTCAACAGCCGAATTCAGTTGGCACTGGCAGTGTACAAACCAAGCAGCTTTGCGGACTTGATGGGCGCTGCAATGAGCGCAGAAACCGATATCAAGCGACGTGAAGAAGAAAACAAGAACAAGAGACCGATGAACAATCAATCCACACAGAATAATCTCAAGTTCAAGAAACCAAATTATTCAGTAGGGTCCTTCAAGGGAAGTTCTGGTAGTACTGGTAACACCGAAGGAAAATGGTGTGATACATGTCGACAAAAACATATGGGGGAATGTTATCGGAAGACAGGCGCTTGTTTCAAGTGCGGGAAAGTGGGCCATAGAATTAAAGACTGTCCAGACAACAAGGACAAAGGGTCGGGGCCCAACAAACAACATGAAAACAAGACAAATGCTCGGGTTTATGCCATCACCCCAGAGGAAGCCGATAATAGCAACGAAGTTGTGGCAGGTACCATCTTACTCAATAAAATGCCTGCATATGCTTTGTTTGATTGTGGTGCCACCCATTCGTTTGTGTCTAGAAGATATGCTAAGAAGCTTAAACTTGAGCATGATATTCTTAGCGAACCGTTGAGAGTAGCAACACCGGCTAGTATAATAATCGAAACTCACAAAGTATATCGAAACTGTGAAATTTGTATCGGCAACAAATTTTTGAAGTAGAATTGATTCAACTCAATATGGTGGAGTTTGACATCATTCTTGGAATGGACTGGTTAGCTAAAAACCATGCCATAGTAAACTGTCAGAAGAAAGAAATTAGACTTCAAACTCCAGCAAAGAGGGAAGTCGTATTTCAAGGGAAATCCAAGGAAAGAAAATCTCTGCTATCTGCCTCGCAAGCCTGGAAGGCCATAAAGGGAGGAGAGGAGATTTATCTGGCAGTAATTAATGAAGCCAAAGAGGAAGAAGTCCCAAAGTTGGAAGATATTCCAATTGTTCAAGAATTTCCAGACGTTTTTCCCGAAGAATTACCGGGAGAGATACCCGATAGAGAAGTAGAATTTGAAATCAATTTGGTCCCTGGTGCTGCACCAATCTCTAAGGCACCATACCGAATGGCTCCAGCTGAATTAAAAGAGCTAAAGGAACAACTGCAAGAACTACTGGACAAAAAGCAGGTTCGCCCCAGTGCATCACCGTGGGGAGCCCCAGTGCTTTTCGTAAAGAAAAAGGACGGGAGCATGAGACTATGTATTGACTACAGGGAGTTGAACAAGATCACTATAAAGAATAGGTACACACTCCCAAGAATAGATGACCTTTTCGACCAGCTGAAGGGAGCCAAAGTTTTCTCAAAACTTGATCTCAGATCAGGTTACCATCAATTGAAAGTCAAAACAGAAGATATCCCTAAGACTGCCTTTAGGACAAGGTATGGGCACTACGAGTTCACAGTAATGCCTTTTGGCCTAACAAATGCTCCTGCAGCATTCATGGATCTTATGAACCGAGTATTCAAACCGTACCTCGACAAGTTCGTGGTAGTGTTCATAGATGACATATTGGTGTACTCACCAAGTGAGGAAGAACATAGTGAACATCTGCGTCTCACCTTGCAAACACTACGAGAGAAAGAACTCTATGCCAAATTCAAGAAGTGTGAATTCTGGCTAAAAAGTGTGGCGTTCCTAGGTCATATAATCTCAGAGCAAGGGGTGTCAGTAGACCCTAAAAAGGTAGAAGCAATTAAGGGTTGGCCACAACCAAAGGCAGTGACTGAAGTAAGGAGTTTTCTGGGTTTAGCAGGCTACTATAGAAAATTTGTGGAAGGATTTTCTTCGATAGCCATTCCACTCACTAAACTTACTCAGAAAAATTCGAAATTCATTTGGAATGAAGCTTGTGAAAAGAGTTTTGAAACCCTGAAGACAAAACTCTCATCCACACCAGTACTGATTCTTCCCGAGGATGGTAAGAATTTTACCATATACAGTGATGCTTCAAAGGGAGGATTAGGGTGTGTGCTTATGCAAGAGGGTCAGGTAATCGCTTATGCCTCACGGCAATTGAAGCCGTATGAGCAGAATTACCTCACTCATGATTCGGAGTTAGCTGCAGTAGTTTTCGCGCTTAAAATATGGAGGCACTACCTTTATGGAGTAAAATGCGAAATTTTTACCGATCACCAGAAGTCTCAAATACATTTTTACTCAAAAAGAATTGAATATGAGACAAAGAAGGTGGATGGAACTTCTCAAGGACTACGACCTGTCAATCAATTACCACCCGGGAAAGGCAAATAAGGTGGCAGATGCATTAAGTCGAAGGAATCCTGGAAGGATGAACTTATCTTCACTATCAGTACAACCAGGCCTTCGAGAGACCATTAAATTGAAGCAGAGTCAAGACAATTCCATCCTTAAAATTAAAGAACAAATTCGAGAAGGAAAAGCTCCAGAATTTGAAATTGACGAAAGTGGTGTACTCTGGATGAAAGGACGATTATATGTGCCAGACCTCGATGGAGTTCGAGAGGAGGTAATGGCCGAGGCACATAAATCAAAATTTTCAGTGCATCCAGGAAGCACCAAGATGTACAGGGATTTGAAAAATAACTACTGGTGGAATGGAATGAAGAAAGACGTAGCGGTCTTTGTTGCAAAGTGTTTAGTCTGTCAACAAGTCAAGGCGGAACACCAGCGACCTGGAGGGCTTCTGCAACCATTAGAAATACTCGAGTGGAAGTGGGATAATATATCCATGGACTTTGTAGTCGGGTTACCAAAATCGAGGCAGGGTCATGACGGAATCTGGGTAATCATTGACAGATTAACCAAGTCTGCCCATTTCTTTCCAGTACGGATGAATTATAACTTGGATAAGTTAGCTACCCTGTATATGGATAATATAGTGAAACTGCATGGAGTACCGGCAAGTATATTGTCTTATAGAGATCCAAGATTCGTTTCAAGATTTTGGAAAAGTTTTCAAAAGGCCATGGGAACCAAAGTTACGCTCAGCACGGCCTATCATCCTCAGACTGATGGCCAAACTGAGAGGACAATTCAGACCCTTGAAGACATGTTGAGAGCATGTGCATTGGATTTTTCTGGAAATTGGAGCGAACAGTTACCTCTGATTGAATTTGCCTATAACAACAGTTATCACAGTAGCATTGAGATGGCCCCATATGAGGCCCTATATGGTCGGAAGTGTAGGTCGCCCCTATATTGGGACGAAGTCGGAGAAAAAGCCGTTACCGGACCAGAACTTATACAGCTAACCGTTGATAAAGTAACCATAATCAAGGAGAGACTCAAGGCAGCCCAGGATAGGCAGAAAAGCTGGGCAGATTTGAAAAGAAGACCATTCGAATTAGAGGTTGGTGAAAAAGCTTACGTCAAAGTTTCTCCCATGAAAGGAGTAGTTTGGTTCAGTAAATCCGGAAAGTTGAACCCAAGGTATGTGGGACCGTTCGAAATACTGGGTAAGGTGGGAACTTTAGCTTATCGACTGGCTTTACCACCTGAGATGTCCAGAATACATAATGTTTTCCACATCTCACAACTACGAAAATATGTCCCGGACCCGAACCATGTACTTAAAGTTACACCTCTAATGATCGAAGGTAATCTGAACGAGGAACTCAAATATGAAGAAGTCCCTATCCGAATAGTGGACACTAAAGACCAAGTGTTGAGACACCGGACCATCCCATATGTCAAAGTACAGTGGTCAAACCATACTGAAAGAGAGGCAACTTGGGAACTCGAAGAAAAGATGCGGTCACAATACCCTCACCTATTTGAATGATCAAGCTAAAGCAAGTTTCGAGGACGAAACTTTTAATAAGGAGGGAGGGATGTGAGAGCCTGAAAATTTCGACTCGAAGCAATTCAAATCAACTCGAGGAGGTAGCTTCAAAGCTCGGGGATTAGCTCAACATGAGGCCAAGCTACAAGTAACCGTATCCATTGAAGTGTTGCCAAGGGAGGAGTTCGAAGCAAATCAAATCAACTCGAGGAGGTAGCTTCAAAGCTCGGGGATTAGCTCAACAGGAGGCCAAGCTACAAGTAACCATATCCATTGAAGTGTTGCCAAGGGAGGAGTAAAACCCCAGCTCAAAGACGCAAACTTCCAGCTCGAGGAAGCTCAACCAAGCTTGTCCTAACAAGACTATAAAGGGAGCTAAAAGATGAGCTAAAGTTTTGGACAAATTAAACATGCAAGAAAAGGCTTTTGAGTAAACCCATAAAGGAGCTAAGGGAATAAGCTAAGGGTTAGGCAAACATTACAACATTATGGTGTAAGAAATGACTATTGATATAATCAAAGTGACTCATGGGGATTATCAAGGCAATTATTGCTTTACTTGGGGAGCAAGTGGTCGATCATGGCCATATCAAGAGGCAAAAATCCTTCTATAAATACATGTGATCCCATGCATTCTAGACCACCACAAAAACCTCTCAAATTTCGGTTATTCTCCTTCCCTTCACCTTCCAAAATTTCGGCTCTTCCCTTCTCTCTAGCCCTCGGCCGAACTCAAGAAGAAAGAAGGAGGAAGTGTTGTGCAGTCCAGTGTCGCCATTCTGTGTCAAGGAGCTGCTCGACCGAAGATCTTAATTGTCTAAGTTGCGCCGATGTGCTGCCGAAATTCCAAGAAGGAATTTCATATAACAATCCAAGTAAGTGGGCTTTTGTTAATTAGTTTCTTTCTATTTTGAAACTTGTATAACGTATGGTGCCATGCATATATATTCGAAAATTTCATGATATGCATGTCTATTATTTTCGAAAATTTGGATTATTATAATTTGAAATTTCGATCGATTATATGTTTCTTTTCGCACTTCGATCTTCTTGGTTCCACTGTGTCAGTATGAAATTCTGAAATCTGAAACTCTGATAAAGTCTGTCTGGAAAAGTTTGAATTCTGTTTGCACTGTTACGACTCAAATTGAAATGGGACGAGAATTGTAGTTCTGTCTGGCCCCCATTGGTGGGTATAAAATCATGTTCTGTCTGGCCCCCATTGGTGGGTATAAAACCATGTTCTAGCCTCACCCCTTAGAGGACTAACATATTGGGGACAATTTGACCATGTAAAGGAGATGAGTAACAGTGTTCTGTCCGTTCTAATATGTTCTGTTCTGAATCGAGTCAATCTGTTTCTGAATTGTTCTGAATCATCGGATGAATTTGGTCATTTATTTAATTTGTCTCTGTTTTGATAAGTTAAGAATATTAAGTTTTGAAAGTCTGTTAAAAGAATGTTTTAAGAAAACTAAGTTCTATATGTATCTTTGGAATCGATCGACCCCCACTTGCTGAGTGTTTCCCAAAAACACTCACCCCTTACAAATTTCAGATAAGAATGAGGAGCAACTGAATGAGGAAGAGCAAGATGCTTTCTGGGGTTGGTGAATCAGAGATCAAGATCAGAATTCAACATTTTACTTTTCTTTCGTTTCCGCTATTTGAAACTCTGATGTATTTTATTCCTTTGTCATTGTAAGACAATATTTCATTTAGGAAAAAGACTGGTTTGATTTGATACGAGGCTTTATTGTTTTCAATTTAATTGTTAAACAATGCCGAATGTCACCGATGCTTCGGACTCGGGGCGTGACAGACGGTATTCATTAACCGTTTGTTTTCTTTTAGTGTAGCATGGAACAATCTTCGTAAATCATCATTCTCAGACGCTAGCAGATTTAACTTGACTTTCAAACTTTCAACCTCTTTGTGTTGCGAAAAGTTAGAGAGAATTGACTTGTTTTTTAAGTCTTGTTTTTCTGCTTCAGATTCATTGAATTTCATAGATAGTCCTTTGAACTCATTTACCATGTCGTATAGTGCTGTAACAAGATCTTCTCGTGTAAATTCTTCAGAGTTAAAGTCAAATACCATTTCATCTGTGGATTCTTGATCTTCCTTGGCAATGAGACATTCGACTGTCTCGTCTTCTCTTTCACTTGAAGATGCCTCAGAAGAGGATTTTTCTAACTCGGTTACAGCCCATTTGCCTTTGTCTTCTTCTGCAATCAGAACTCGCTGATTCTTTTTCTTGACGAATTTCTTGTTGTCTTTGAACCGTCTTCTATTCTCCTGTTTCTTTTCATCCTTCTTTGGCCTGTTGCATTCTGCAATAAAATGTCCCTTCTTTCCACAGTTAAAACAACCTTGACCATCCTCAGTATGGTCCTTTTTAAAATAAGGTTTATTCATTTGAGATTGATTTTTGCGCATGAATTTGCTGAATTTCTTAACAAAAAGAGACAAGGCTTCATTGCTTAGTTGCTCAGCCAATTTCTTACTTGTGGACTCTTCGACCGGAAGAGTCACTGTAGCACCTGCCAAAGCCTTTGTTTGTCGAGTTGCGGATGGCTCTTCTTCAGTTCGTATTCCAAGCTCAAATTCATATGCTTTAAGATCAGCAAACAGATCATGGAGTTCCAGTTTGTTCAGATCTTTGGATTCGTGCATTGCTATGGTCTTCACATCCCATTCTCTAGGAAGAGCTCGCATGACCTTCAAAGCGATTTCTCTGTTGGAGTACTCTTTTCCAAGTGAGATGAGCTCGATGATAATGCTGTTGAATCGCTCATCAAATTCTGCAAGAGTTTCTCCTGGCTTCATCTTTGCATTATCGAATTTTTGGATAGCCACGGTCAGTTTGTTTTCTTTGGTTTGATCATTGCCTTCGCACAGTTGAGTAAGTTTTTCAGATATCTCCTTTGCAGTGGTCCAGGTCTTGATTTTGGCGAACATGTTCTTATCCAGAGTCTTATAGATAATATCTTTTGCAACGTTGTCTAGGTTTTCTTTCTTTTTATCCTCAGCTGTCCATTCAGATCTATGTTTCTCTATCATTTGAGGAGGACCTTCGATTGTACCAACAGCTGTGTTTACTTTCATGATCTTCATTGGTCCATCGGTAATTACAAATCACATGTCGTCATCCTGTGCTGCTAGATGTGCCTGCATGCGAATTTTTCAATCATCATAGTCTTCCTTGGAGAACATAGGAATTTTGTTGAAAGATGCCATGATTATTTGAATGATTTCAATGTTTAGAGAAATCCCCGCTCTGATACCACTTGTTAGGATCGGAAAGAGTTTAGAGGAGGGTGAATGGAATCTTTCAAATTTTATTGTTTTTGAATTTTTGCTGTCAACTGTTTTTAGGCGGTAGAAAAATATTTTCTCAAACGGTTGAAAACTTGAACTACTGGTTGTGCAGGAAAACAGTTCAGAGTTTTCAATGACCAATAAAATTAGTGACACCCTTAACAACAATATGTGACTGAGAACTATTTAAGCATGCAAGAAATAGATGACAACGGATTTTATGGATGTTCGGAGATTGAATACTCCTACTTCACCCCTTCTTCCTTTGTTAGGAAGGATTCCACTAAAAGACTTTGACTTTACAAAATTTGTGTAACAACCCGATCCAACCAGGACTTATCACACTGCCTGTATTGGAACTCTTATGCAACGTTTGGTAGCTATGATGGGAGTAATAATATGTAGACAAAACAATGCATTATAATCTGGTATCCGATGATATCTAATAGCAAGTTAAAAAAATGTTTTTTGTTTGGTTCCACTGTTATACTTGTGATTCATTGACATGGTAAAAAATACTTTCCCATTTTACCCCTGTTGACTATTTTATTTACACAATTGCAGGGTATACACAAGAGTCAAGACAACTCTTCATTTTTAGATCTACAAGGCCCGTTCGCTTACTCCCTCTTTGTTCCTCGGTGGTTTATCATTCTTCCATCTCAAATCTGAAGAGAATCACCCTGATGTTTGTGCAAGCAGATCTGGTAACGTAGAAGTTTATATTTTGCCAATTTTTTTTGTTTTTTTTACTTGTCCTGCTCGACTTGTTGGATTCACGTTCGCAACGATGGCTTTTTCATCATCTCTTTGTCGTTGTTGAAACCAACAATTACTTTCCAGGTTTGTGGTTGATTTTACCATAGACAACCCACAACTTTCATTTGACACATAAATCGAAGGGCAGGACCAGCGACTTCTCCGAGAATAAATCGATGGTGATCTCATCTTTTGTTCTACTAATTACAATTTTGTGCATCTGTCTTAAACTGTATAAGTATGCTCTGTTAATTGCAGACCAAAACGTACGTGGTTTTCGTCGGTAGAAAGCCTGGAGTGTACGATAAATGGTCCGAGGCAAACGCCCAAGTTTGTCGTTTCTCTGGTGCTTGTTACCAAGGTTATGAAAGTAGGGAATCTGCCGAGAAAGCATACAACGATTCCTTGGCAAAACCAGTTCATGTAAAAAATCTGAGTGACTCTAATTGCTCAAGTTCTACTACTACTGCACCTTGTAGTACTCAAACTTATCAAACAAAGACATTGGCGGACCTAGTACAAGAAGTGTCTGATTTAGGTCGTGAAAATCATAATCTAGGCAAGAAATTGGAGAAGTTGTCTGAGGACTTACGAAATTTGTTGGAGGAAATGGAAAATGGTTCTGTTAGTACCTAGTTTTGGGTATTAACCTTGTTTGGGATGTTCTCAGTGATTACTTAGAACAAAGTTTTAGTAGTAAATTTTAGACTTAATTTGCACAATTTACTCTTAAACCTGTATATACGTATGTATTCCCAACTCTTGGCTGGATTTCGACGAAGCAGAAGTGTTTCCAGCAGCTGACCAACCGCTTTTCATTTTTTTGGTGTCACACATAGGTTACATATCCAGGTATGTGAAATTTCGTCTATTTGGTGAAATTTATTTTCGCAGTGCTGAAATATTTCTTTATAGGTATGTGTTTGAAATCATATTTTTTTTATATTTGATGATGTAATTTGGACTTTTTTGTGCAAGGGATATTAATTGATTTCAATTCAATGTTTGTTAGTAAATTGTTTATTCTTTCAACAATAATAATATTCGTGCTAAAAATAGAATCAGCTTCATCATTGACTTAGTTTACGTATTTTTCTATGTTCACTGTAGTTGTTGAGCTATTGTACCTGACCTAGGCAATTTACGTGAGTTTCCATGTGTAATTGAATTGAACTTGGGTAAGCCTTCAAAATCTTTTGTAGGTGTTGACCTACTAAAGATTTCCATCATTACAATATTTATGAAGATTGTGTATTTAATGAAAGTGGTTGGTCACTTGAACTACTTAATTTTATTCTTCTTATTTAGTTGGACTCATCATTTTGAGGTCTGTAACTCTCACTTCTGTTACTTTGTTGGTACTTGTCTTCTCTCGGTCCAAATGTCTGTCTCCTCCAAAAATGGTTCTCAAGAAACTGTCACTAGCAAGTACGCCGTTCCTTTTGTTGATCTAGTTTCTGATGATGAAACTTTTGTATGCAGTGAAGAATGCGTAAATGGTAAAGAACTGAAGTCGGTGGCAGCTGACGAACGTGGTTATCTGCAAGAAAGTGTTCCAAAGAAGCAGAAATTGTGTCATAAAGGTAAGGGAAGTGAGTCAAACACTCCGAAGCTGAATGCACCTTCCCCTTTGAACGTTGATGTCTGTAAGGCTCGAGAATTATCGGTTGGCATTAATATGAGATACACAGATATGAGAATGCATGTTAGAAAATGAGAATTTTGAAAGGGCAGGTCGAAACTATACCGCTCCCGCGGTAACAACATCACCGCACCCGCGGTGTAATGCCAGAAAAATGAGATTTGGGCGAGGCCACACCGCACCCGCGGTGTTAACATGACCGCACCCGCGGTCATGGCTCTTGAAAAATTAATGGTGCTGCCGAGAGCACAGCGCACCCGCGCTCCTGATGTACCGCACCCGCGGTGTTGCGTGGTGTGCAAAGGATGAGCCATGTGTTACATTACATGCAAGATATATATGTGTTGCTCGATTCATTCTTCATTCCAACAAAGAGAGAGCACCGAGAACTCCCCTTAATTCCTTCAAGCTTCTTCATAGTAGAATTACGATTGTGCATGATTTAGCCATTTGATTTTAATTTCGAGTCCGGATTATTGATCCTTGCAGCATTGGCAACGAAAGGACGTAAGTTTCTTACATTTCCAGCATGTTTCGAAATTCATATGTTGGAGAAGTTATGATTTGCTTGAAGATATGTGTTCTTGATATCTTGAGCTTGATATAGTTGCTATCGAATCGATTTTCGGACATCGTATGCCATTATTTCGAATTCCAGCCTATATGTGTATGATGGGTACCAATTTTGAAGGGATAATGAGATTATTGTGATGTTAATGAGATTATGATATTGTTATATGTTGAGATTGAGTTACCGATATCAAAGAAATACGCCGTTATGCCGTCGATTGTTACCGAGATGGAGTATTGACTTGTACAAGATTTTGATATAAGTTATATCTTGATAGAATGCATTGTTATATTATCATTTCAGATTAGTCTTGACAGAGTGACATTCCGACTTCAAGATCTCGACAGACATTGTGCGACGAAAGGTATAATTCATGTGGTCACGGGATTGCACAACTCGATTCAGACTTGATACGAGTTTCCCTAAATCACATACTAGATTGTTATTACATTTGATTATGTAATGCCTTGTTTATTGATTTATATTCGAGTCCTGAGATAGGAGATATTGGCAGACTTGCCAAAAACTAGACGTTTCGGTGTATCGACGCATAGGAGCAGATTTGCTATATGTGCAGACCCTCGATACAGAGTTGACCGAAGTCTAGGAATAAGATGTACCGTTGCCCCGAGTGGTTGGGTAGGTGACAGACCGTCTTATTCATACGGGATCCCTAGATTAGAAAAGAGTCGAGTCAAGATTTAAATGTGAATACAGATTTGTATTCTTCTACATGTTTAGATTTACATTCATGTTATTTGATATATGATATGCATTTGTATATGATTATTACATTGCATGCATTCATGTTTTATACTGGGATATGTTCTCACCGGAGTTATCCGGCTGTTGTCGTGTCTGTATGTGTGCATGGCAACAGGTGGGGCAGGATCTGGGTCACGAGCTAGATGAGAGGTTGATGATAGCGTGGAGATCTCGGGCATGGAAGATTTCTAGTGGCTTCTATTTAGACTTGTATCACCTATGTTGGTAGTTGGTATGTAAACACTAGTGTATGGTTGTACTAGACAGACATGTATGTATATTATGTTGTTATTTCTTATAAAGACAATGTTATGCTTTGACTATACATTTGAATTAATGTTAAAAGCAAATTTTTGACCCACATTTTCGAACAAAGATCCAATTAAATCCCAAAAGAATTGAGTTAGAGCCCGGGTCCCCACAACAGGTGGTATCAGAGCAGTAGGTTCTGTAGACTGAGATAGAATAGAATGAGCGGGGTAGATCGAGTCATCTTCCTTGCTTTTGAGATGTTAGCATGATTTATTGCTTTCCCTATTATATGTTGTGTTGTATTATCTGAATTGATTTACAGCATTTCAAGCCTGAATCAGAACTGATTCTCGATCAGAGTCTATGATCAGAGGAGGGCTGAGACAGATGATATTGATTGTGTACTAATCAGTTTGATAATCAGATTTATGCCGCCTAGACGTATACCACAGCCAGAGCAGGGTAGCACATCAGGTGCACAAATGGATGTTACCGCTACGCCGATGGAGACCTTATTGAAGAGATTTCAGTCTTTCCATCCGCCTACCCTGAAGGGCACAGAGAGTGCAGTAGAGTGCGAGAGCTGGCTTGATGATATCGAGATGTTGTTTGAGTCTTTGGCATATACTGATGAGCGACGTGTGAAGTTGATAGGGCATCAGATGCAAGAGGTTGCAAAGAGCTGGTGGTTGACTACGAGGAGAGCCTTGGAGCACCGAGGTATTGATATCACATGGAAAGTCTTCAAGGATGAGTTCTATCAGCGATTCTTCCCCGTTTCCTACCGAAAAGATAAAGGAGCTGAATTTGCAAATCTGAAGCAGGGACAGTGGAACATTGAGGAGTATGTGGCTAAATTTTCTGCATTGCTACGATTTGCACCGCATGTAGCAGGGAACAACGAGGCAGTGGCTGATCAATTCATCAACGGGTTGAACCCAGATGTATTTACTTTGGTGAACACGGGACGGCCTAATACTTTTTCAGAGGCACTGAACAGAGCTAAGGGAGCCGAGGCTGGCCTGATCAGGCAGCGAGGAGCTTCCTACAGTGTTCAGGGGCAGAGACCGCCACAGTCCACGACCGTACAGTTTCCACCACCTTCTCCTCGTTTTGATAGTGGAGCTAGTGGTAGTGGCAAGAAGGAATTTTTGAAGGCTAAGGGCAGACAGTTTAAGAAATCCGGAAGCAGTTCATCGAGTTCGAGTGGATCTCGACAGAGAGGTCAGGGTTCAGATTATAGTGGCGCATACTGTGGTTCGTGCGGAGGACGACATGCCACGGAGCAGTGTCAAGGAGTTCTGGGACGCTGCAACATCTGTAGGCAACAGGGACACTTCGCCAGAGTTTGTCCCCAGAAAGGTGCACAACGATTCCAGAGTGCAGGGTCATCAGCACCAGCGCCACAGATGGAGAGACAGGCATCTTCTGTACACTCTTTCAGCCACCCTCCACCCAGACCCAGCAGAGACCAGGAGGTAGTCAGACGGTGAGTCAGCCTCCCAGACAGCAGGCACGTGTTTTTGCCCTGACAGAGGAACAGGCGCAGGAGGCACCAGATGACGTCATTGCAGGTAGCTGTTTTCTTTGCGGTTATCCTGCATATGTGTTGATAGACACAGGTGCATCTCATACATTCATATCTGAACATTTTGCATTGAGACATTCATTGCCTGTTGAGTCGATGTCTACGGTAGTGTCTATAGCTTCTCCATTAGGAAGTGGTTTGATATCTGTGACTACTGTTAGACACTGTATGCTTCAGTTTGAAGGGCATGAGTTCGATCTTGATTGTGTAGTACTTGGTTTAGCTGATTTTGATTGTATAGTTGGCATAGATATGTTAACCAAGTACAGGGCCACTGTAGATTGTTTCCACAAAATTGTCAGATTCAGACCCGAGATGACAGATGAGTGGAAATTCTACGGAAAGGGTTCCAGATCTCGGATTCCCTTAGTATCTGCTCTGACTATGAGTAGATTGCTTCAGAGAGGAGCAGAGGGTTTTCTCGTATATTCAGTAGATCTACTGAAGTCGAGCCCAGCATTGGCAGATCTGCCAGTGGTTTGCGAGTTTGCAGATGTTTTTCCTGACGAGATTCCAGGGTTGCCTCCAGTTCGAGAGGTTGATTTCAGCATTGATCTTGTGCCAGGCAGTGTTCCTATCTCGAGAGCTCCGTATAGGATGGCACCGATAGAGCTGAAAGAGTTGAAAGCACAGTTGGAAGATCTTTTGTCCAAGGGATATATCAGACCCAGTGTATCACCTTGGGGTGCTCCGGTGCTTTTCGTTAGAAAGAAAGATGGTTCGATGCGACTGTGTATTGATTATAGGCAGTTGAACAAGGCAACAGTGAAGAACAAGTATCCTCTGCCTCGCATCGACGACTTGTTTGATCAGTTACAGGGATCTTCTGTATACTCGAAGATTGATTTGAGATCAGGGTATCATCAGCTCCGAGTTAGAGATGTTGATATACCGAAGACTGCATTCCGAACCAGGTATGGGCATTACGAGTTTATTGTTATGCCTTTTGGTTTGACGAATGCGCCTGCGGTGTTTATGAGTTTGATGAACCGCATCTTTCAGAGATACTTAGATGATTTTGTGATTGTGTTTATCGATGATATTTTGGTGTATTCGAAGAGTTTGACTGAGCATACAGATCATCTGAGGATCGTATTGAAGACTTTAAGAAAAGAGCAGTTGTATGCCAAACTGTCCAAGTGTGAATTCTGGTTGCGACAGGTTGTCTTCTTGGGGCATATTATATCTGGAGATGGTATTGCGGTAGATCCGAGTAAAGTTGAGGCTGTTATCAGTTGGCCGAGACCGATTTCTGTGCCTGAGATACACAGTTTCATGGGTCTAGCCGGATATTATCGTCGTTTTATCCGAGATTTCTCCAGTATAGCGAAGCCTATCACCCAGTTGACACAGAAGAACATGCCATTTGTGTGGTCCGAAGATTGTGAAACCAGTTTTGTAGAGTTGAAAAAGAGGCTGACTAGTGCGCCTGTCTTGACGATTCCTTCAGGTACAGGTGAGTTCGTTGTATATTGTGATGCATCTCACAGAGGGATTGGATGTGTTCTTATGCAGCGAGGGCACGTGATAGCATACGCCTCTAGACAGTTGAAGCCACACGAGACTCGTTACCCGATTCATGATCTTGAATTGGCGGCAATTGTTTTTGCACTCAAGATCTGGCGTCTTTATCTGTATGGTGAGAAATTTGAGATCTATTCCGATCATAAGAGCCTTAAGTATCTCTTTTCTCAGTCAGAGTTGTACATGAGGCAGCGACGATGGCTTGATCTGCTGAAAGATTTTGATTGCGAGATCAAGTACCATCCAGGGAAGTCGAATGCAGCGGCAGACGCTTTGAGTCGAAAGGTATGTACTCTTTCCTTGTCGACTATAGGTGTATCGAATTTAGTAGAGGATTGTTGCTTGTCTGGATTGACATTTGATACAGAGAGTAGACCGTTGCGACTTGCTGCAATTCAGATTGAGCCAGACTTGATTATAAGGATCAAAGAAGCGCAAAGAACTGATCCGAGCATTCAGAGATCGATGGATATGGTCAGAGCTGGTCATATATCAGAGTATCAGGTTAGAGATTATGTTCTGTATGTGAATAACCGTCTAGTGGTGCCAAATGTTTCAGATTTGAGACGACAGATTATGTCAGAGGCACATTGTAGTCGATTTAGTATTCATCCTGGTGGCAGGAAGATGTACAATGACTTGAAGACGCAATTCTGGTGGAAGCAAATGAAAACCGATATTGCAGAATTTGTGTCTAAGTGCCTGAATTGCCAGCAAGTGAAGGCAGAGAGGAAGAAGCCCGGAGGTTTACTTCAGAGTTTGTCTGTTCCTGAATGGAAATGGGACCACATTTCCATGGACTTCGTGACGAAGTTACCTCGATCTTCGCGGGGCTGTGACGCGATTTGGGTGGTGATAGACAGACTGACCAAATCAGCGTGCTTTATTCCGTACAAAATGACCTACCGACACGATCAGATGGCAGAGTTGTATGTCAGAGAGGTCGTCAGATTACACGGTGTGCCGAAGTCGATCGTATCAGATCGGGATCCACGATTCACTTCTCACTTTTGGCACAGCCTGCAGCAGGCTTTGGGTACGACTTTACACCTGAGCACTGCTTATCATCCTCAGACAGACGGACAGTCAGAGCGGACTATCCAGACTTTAGAGGACATGCTGAGAGCTGTAGTACTAGATTTTGGTACTAGTTGGCAGGATTCATTGCCGTTGTGTGAGTTTTCATACAACAACAGCTATCAGACGAGCATAGAGATGGCACCGTTCGAAGCTTTATACGGAAAGAAGTGCAGATCTCCGTTGTACTGGGATGATATCTCTGAGGTACCAGAGTTGGGGCCTGATATGATTCGTGAGATGACCGAAAAAGTGAAGATCATTCAGAAGCGAATGAAGACGGCACAGGATAGGCAAGCGAAATACGCCAATATCAGACGCAGACCGTTAGTATTCGAACAGGGAGACAGAGTATTTTTGAAGATTTCACCTTTCAGAGGCGTTGTCAGATTTGGCAAGCGTGGAAAGTTGTCTCCTAGATACGTCGGTCCGTATGAAATCCTCGAGAAGATTGGCGATCGAGCTTACAGACTTGCTCTTCCTCCTTCATTATCAGGTATACATGATGTTTTTCATGTATCGATGTTGCGCAGATACATGCCAGACGATTCTCATGTCATTCAGCCTGACGAAGCCGAGCTAGATCAGACTTTGAGCTATGTTGAGCGACCGATACAGATTCTTGATCGGAAAGAAAAACAGCTCAGAACGAAGACCATTCCGCTTGTGAAGGTGCAGTGGAGTCGTCATGGCATCGAAGAAGCAACTTGGGAGACAGAATCTGATATGAGACAGAGACATCCCGAGCTATTCATATGATGTGAGTCTTCCTTTCAATTTTGATTATATTGTTTTGTATACAACTGCATGAGTAATTGCTTGCGAGTTCGAGGACGAACTCCTGTCTAAGAGGGGGAGAAATGTAAGGCTCGAGAATTATCGGTTGACATTAATATGAGATACACAGATATGAGAATGCATGTTAGAAAATGAGAATTTTGAAAGGGCAGGTCGAAACTATACCGCTCCCGCGGTAACAACATCACCGCACCCGCGGTGTAATGCCAGAAAAATGAGATTTGTGCGAGGCCACACCGCACCCGCGGTGTTAACATGACCGCACCCGCGGTCATGGCTCTTGAAAAATTAATGGTGCTGCCGAGAGCACAGCGCACCCGCGCTCCTGATGTACCGCACCCGCGGTGTTGCGTGGTGTGCAAAGGATGAGCCATGTGTTACATTACATGCAAGATATATATGTGTTGCTCGATTCATTCTTCATTCCAACAGAGAGAGAGCACCGAGAACTCCCCTTAATTCCTTCAAGCTTCTTCATAGTAGAATTACGATTGTGCATGATTTAGCCATTTGATTTTAATTCCGAGTCCGGATTATTGATCCTTGCAGCATTGGCAACGAAAGGACGTAAGTTTCTTACATTTCCAGCATGTTTCGAAATTCATATGTTGGAGAAGTTATGATTTGCTTGAAGATATGTGTTCTTGATATCTTGAGCTTGATATAGTTGCTATCGAATCGATTTTCGGACATCGTATGCCATTATTTCGAATTCCAGCCTATATGTGTATGATGGGTACCGATTTTGAAGGGATAATGAGATTATTGTGATGTTAATGAGATTATGATATTGTTATATGTTGAGATTGAGTTACCGATATCAAAGAAATACGCCGTTATGCCGTCGATTGTTACCGAGATGGAGTATTGACTTGTACAAGATTTTGATATAAGTTATATCTTGATAGAATGCATTGTTATATTGTCATTTCAGATTAGTCTTGACAGAGTGACATTCCGACTTCAAGATCTCGACAGACATTGTGCGACGAAAGGTATAATTCATGTGGTCACGGGATTGCACAACTCGATTCAGACTTGATACGAGTTTCCCTAAATCACATACTAGATTGTTATTACATTTGATTATGTAATGCCTTGTTTATTGATTTATATTCGAGTCCTGAGATAGGAGATATTGGCAGACTTGCCAAAAACTAGACGTTTCGGTGTATCGACGCATAGGAGCAGATTTGCTATATGTGCAGACCCTCGATACAGAGTTGACCGAAGTCTAGGAATAAGACGTACCGTTGCCCCGAGTGGTTGGGTAGGTGACAGACCGTCTTATTCATACGGGATCCCTAGATTAGAAAAGAGTCGAGTCAAGATTTAAATGTGAATACAGATTTGTATTCTTCTACATGTTTAGATTTACATTCATGTTATTTGATATATGCTATGCATTTGTATATGATTATTACATTGCATGCATTCATGTTTTATACTGGGATATGTTCTCACCGGAGTTATCCGGCTGTTGTCGTGTCTGTATGTGTGCATGGCAACAGGTGGGGCATGATCTGGGTCACGAGCTAGATGAGAGGTTGATGATAGCGTGGAGATCTCGGGCATGGAAGATTTCTAGTGGTTTCTATTTAGACTTGTATCACCTATGTTGGTAGTTGGTATGTAAACACTAGTGTATGGTTGTACTAGACAGACATGTATGTATATTATGTTGTTATTTCTTATAAAGACAATGTTATGCTTTGACTATACATTTGAATTAATGTTAAAAGCAAATTTTTGACCCACATTTTCGAACAAAGATCCAATTAAATCCCAAAAGAATTGAGTTAGAGCCCGGGTCCCCACAATGTCGGCACTAGTACAAAGAAAGAAAGAATCCAATTCGACGAGCAGGGAGCAAAGACTGTTGTTGTTTGAACTTTCCTCAGATGATTCGTCTCAGTAAATGTACTCCACAAATTATAATGTGCACTTAAGCAGGCATCCTTTTGTTGTGTTGTAAATGTAATGTCAGTAGTGTGTATTTTGTGGAAAATGTTTGTGTAAGTGCTGAAAACGTTGCTGTATGTACTACTCTGTATTTTGGTTCCCAGTATATGTAATTTGGTTTACTGTTGGTAAGAATTGAAGATATTTCATTGTATACTGATGATTCACATTGTTGGTGATTTTGGAAGATATCGTACGATTTCAATGTGTATGTTGGTAGCATTACAAAATGACATTGACTGTGTTCATAATTTTGCAAACAAAGTACACAGTTCGGACCACTTAAGTTCTTATGTTGTTTTTTATGCTACTCCACATGTGAGTAACTGGACAATGCTTTTTACCTCAAACAAGCTTGTGTAACCACATCAATACCGTAGTATACAACATCGATGACTACGTTTCAAGAAATTTGTTATAAATTCAACACCACAGCAACTTAGTTTACAGGCAAATAACATTTAAGGCTTGAAAGTTGAGTCGAAAGCCACATTAACTGTCTTGTACACGAGAAACATTTGAGTACAGAGCATGCAAACATTATTTTAACAAGATACCATGTCACTCAAATATCGGTTCTACAATGAATGATATTCCCATGAAATTTCGTCTGAATAGGAATAAAGCAGCAATTGCAGAAAGCATCAACTGAAATCCAGATTACATAGATTCATGTATCTGTTTATCCAAAACGCAAAAGATACATAGTTGGTTCATCAAAAATTCAAAACACATCACCCAAAACCACACTAAACCCGTCACCGTTACTCACCACGCAACAATCTTTTAACAAAGCAAATCCTTGCACGGTCACCTAGTCGCTTGAACAGTGCCAGATCATTATGATTGTTGAATAGCAACTTAGCGGCAGCCACTTGTTCGTCCTCCGAAAGCTCAGGCAGACTTTGCAATGCAGCCAGTACCGTATCTTGCACATCTGAAATTTTCTCCTCAGAAGACAATTCCTTGATCAAGTGTGACATCGTATCTTTCGTTATGTGAGCGAGGTTGTTGATTGCTTCGACTATGGACTCATCATGCTCGGTTCTTTTCTTCCTTTTCTTACTTTTCGAAGTTGCACCTTCAGCTGCTTTTGACGTAGGCGTATGTGTCTCGGATATGGAATCATCAGCAACTTCGGTTGTGTTAAAAGTACGATTCTCTCCAAGGAACTCTTCAGAAGGCAGGTCGTTATCCAGTTTCAGTACTTGTTGCAGCACATTCTCAAAATGCTTTGATTGATCCCCAGTTGCTCGATCGTTTCCAAATATTTCACACCAGTCAACGTAGTGTGACCACTGTTTATGTCGCATTGACCGTAAGCTTGGTTCGTGCTAAAAAAGATGCAATGACAATGGTTCAGTAAATGATTTACGTATCTGAAAGTCAAAATACATGGACATACATACCTTCACAATAGATTCCCATGTCTCATCCGTTACATCGATGGTGTTGTCAGTGTCATTCCATCCGACTCCACTTTTGGAAAGCAAAGTCACCAAAATACTATGTGTTTTCTTCCACACATGAATTTTGGAATTTATATGAGGATTACCACGTAAATTAGTACCTAGTATTGCTGTATGCATTGCGTTCTCCAACAGATTCAAGTAACCCGCTTTAAAACCATTCTCACTTCTCCATCCCTTCGTGATAATCTCTTTCAGCGAGTGTATTAACACGTCTTCCTCACGACCTGTCCAACTTCTCCGGGTCTTATCCACTTTCTTACCACGCCCACTGCCACTCGCAGAAGCTGCAACGCTGTCCATGCTTACAGAAAAGCTTCAACTATAAAGTCTGCCATGAATTCAAATTTGTAAGTATAAATGATATTCAACACCATATTCGAAGTTAGTCGAACTCAAGAGTCGATGTTCAATCCAAAGTAGTTTAATCAACCAACAATGTTCATGACACTTACTTCAAACAGTAGCAATGATCAACAAAACAAGTATGGAAACGGAACAATGATGAAACATAATAAAGAGGTACAAGTACAGGATACACTAAACAATGAAACTTTACAATACAAATACAACAATGTTAATTGTAGGTGTTCCACATTGACATTGCGAACTCATCTCTCCAACTATCCCACCCACTAGATGACTCGACAATGCTTATGAAATCATTATGTGTGTCATGTACGGGGCTGCCAACGTCGTAATCAATTTCATCCAATGGATCATCAGGCATTTGACTACGGATGAAATTGTGTAATAGTATGCAAGCGAGAATTATTTGGTTTTGAACCGCTAAAGGGTAGAACGACGGACTTCGGAGAATAGCCCATCTTTTTTTCAGCAAACCAAATGCTCTCTCGATAATGTTTCGTGCTTGGGAGTGGCGCAAATTAAAGAGCTCTTTGTAATCTTGTGGGGCCGATGTTCGATTTCCCCATGCATCCCTATGATATCTTACTCGCCTGTACGGAGTCAAAAAAACCTTCGACATTGGCGTACCCATTATCACAAAGATAATAACTACCTGCAAGATTGTTACATGTGATACGTTAATTTGTCGAAAAAGTAGGAAATATATAATGTACAACGAAGCGAGAAGACAATTTCGGAAAAATGAAACACGTACGGTGTTAACATATTACCTCTTGGAACTTTGAAGACATCATCCCGATTTAACGCATCTCTTAATACTCTTGCATCAGCGGCAGGATCCCTCCCACCCAGTCAGAGCGTATACAAAGTTCATATTGCGATCACAAACCCCAAGCACATTTACTGCAATAGTTCCTTTTCGTGTTCTGTATTTGGCTTTCTCTCGAGCAGGAACATGTACACCGACGAGTGTTCCATCCAATGCACCTAGACAACCCTGAAAAAACTTACAAAGTGAACACTTTTTACTCATATATTTTTTAACGTATATCTCAATTCAGTATGTAAGAAAATGTACCTGAAACCATTTCCAAGAGTCATTGTCACAGTTCGCATCCACTGGTGAAGGCTTCACAAGGAATAAAGGATATAACCTCATCAAGGCACGCATAACATCATGAAAATGTGAACTGATTGTCTGTCCACTTCGCATGTAATCATGACTAGTGACCCGGTTTTTTTTTATGATGCGCCAAAATAGACAAAAACATTGCCACCTTCTCTTGAACTCGGACATATCGAGAATCTGTTAGTCCTCCTACATTCATTAGAAGATAGCACAACCTTCCAAAGGCATTGCGATTCATTCTCAAATTCACCACACACTGAACATCCCCAACATCAATGATCATATTCAAATGGCTTAATTGAGCATTGATTCTTTCTGTCATTGTGTACGATACCAGTGTTCGACGACGGACACGACGTTGCTGCCCAACCATTCTCGTACGTTGTCAGGATAAGAAGACACAACAACAATAAATTTCGAAACAACAGTTGTTGTACCAGAAGAACCAGTAGCATGTTTCTACGTTTCATGTCCTTCTTTGCCACAACACTCAACAAATGACAAGACAATCACATTTAGTCGCACAATTAAGATGACAAACAAAGAATTCGCACAACATTTAACCTAACTTATTACATGTGGTATGTAGTCACACAATTTATTAAATCCAAAAACGTATTACATATTACCAGTTAATACTTGTACTCACAGTATTTCAACTTAAACATGTGGTATTAGGAGGAGAGAAAATGATATACCAAGATACTTGAAGGTGCTATTCCGTGGTGTACCCAACAGCGAATGATCAAACAGGGAATTGCGTGTGGCTAATGGTCTTCAAGTTGAACAGAAAATGCGTGTACTGTTGCTCCGTCCCCCTGATATCAAATTAGTTCAGATGCAGGTGAAAGAAATAAATCAAATTGATGACGGACATGGTGGGAAGTTGAATTTTCTAACAATTTCTGTAAAATCGAAATCACTCACCTTCCCGTAGCCTTGGTTTTACAAGAAGGTTGAGCAAAACGGGAACGTCGTGACATTCAAATGGCGGAAGCCAGAACACATATGTTAAACAAAAGAGTATTTGAACAATCACTCACCTCGTCGAAGATGCCATTAAGCGACAACGAGAAAACCCATAGCGGCGGCCACTGAGAACACGAGAGAAACACTCATCTTGTTCTTATTCGCAGCTTTTATTTCAATTAGGGCTAAGGGCATTTGTGGAAAATAGGGCCTTGGCTTGTTCACTGTACAAAATGGGATTCCTAATACCTCCAACAATTTGGGATAGTTGTCTGCCATTTTCACAGGTGAACAGTGTCGTAATCAAGAGGGTGGGGTTATCCTTCAAGCAGTTGTCAGCGAGTCAAACAATGCATTATTAGTCCTATCCATGTGTTATCCTATCTACCAAACACTGCATTAGTGATCACTTTACACTTCTGGATATTAAGAACCCTTAGTTCTCTAGACACCACAAATTTTAATCAAATAACCACCAGGTTACTGATATGAAACAGTAGTTTGTTTGAGTAGCACGAAAAGATCCTTGGATGATCAAGTATGTTTCTGTTGAATTGCGTGCAGAGAGAGCGAAGATGAATATTGACTATGATTGCGCTCTGAGATATCTTTTTAAGGCAAGCTCAATGATCTTTTTGATTGTATGTATGAGTTGTATAGCTTATCATCTTTAGCTTGCATCCCTCTCTGATGATATAGCCGAATGACTTAACGGTCGGAAAGGACAGTTAACGTAAACCTAAGCTTCTGAATCAAATGAGTCGCTTTCATCTTTATGAGCAATAAATGTTCCCATTTAATCTTTCTTTTGCTCATCATAGATCTGAAGCTCTTTCCTTGAGGATTTCCTCTTAAGGCAACTGTTCTTTATACGAAGTCTATCTCTGAGCTTCCTTTCTGGGATAGAGAGTTAAATGCATATCATTATTGGAATTGATGTGTAATCGTTGACTTCAAGGAGTTTTGAATGCATTCAACCGGTCAGAGAATGTCTTTTAGCAATAAGTGATTCTCTTAAATGAATCGATTCACTTTTGCCGTAATCTGAAGAATCAGCAGTTGAATATCAGCGGTTGAGAAATCTGTAGGTTTTTGCCAGTTGAGCTTATTAGGACTCCAGCCGCGGTTGATTTCGATTTGTCATACAACAAAATTGAAACGCTAGTTTCATTTCTTAACATTAAGAGTATCAATAAATTTTTTTTAAAAAATAAAACATAATATACTGAAAAAATTCAAATTTACAATATAGAGTTATATTTTTTAAAATTGTTTTCTACATAAGCACGTTATAAAATTTAACCTTAAAACTTAATTTAATTACTTAAATACAAGTTTTAAGTAAATTAATTCAAAATACATCATTGAATAAAAATATATTAATTAGAATTAATAATTTTTATATTACTTTGTATTAACATAAACATATTACAATATTATAGATTATATTAATGATATCGAAGTTATAGCGTAATTATACACTATTTTATAATAAAACACTTATAATTTTTTGTTGGGGATCGATGTAGAGTTTAGAGTGGGCGTGAATAAATTCTTTCCTTTACTGATAGTTTTTGCAAAGGGTGCTAGAATCCTGTTAGATATTATAGTTGTTCTTGTTCAATGTAAGTCCAGCAGATCACAATAATAAGTGCGGAAACAATCCGATGGAGAAGGGTGAAAACAGTAATAACAGTAGGCAATAACACAGTAGTTGTTTCTGGAAGTTAGAAGATAAAATCTTGTACGTCTCTTCTTCTTCTGTTTCTAGAAGGTATCACTAAAAGACTTTGGATTTTACAGTACACACTTGTACACACCCACTTCAGCAGGACTTATCTCTTGCCTACTGAAAATCTTAGTAACTCAACACAATATAATTCAATCCAACAAGATTCTGGAAAAGACTCTTTTCCAGTTTACAAACTCTTCTTTTAAAATATAGTAAAGTGTTTTGGTTGAAGAGGAGACGAAATAGCAGTACAAGATGATCTCCAAAGATCAGATGTATAAGCTAAAGCGTGTACTGCTTTTCTGCAAGTTGAGCTTAGAAGATGATGATTGAATCGCGGTTGCTCAATATAACGTAGGGTAGATAAAATTATCAGCGTTGTTCTCTAAATGGGTTTGATCCATATATATAGATATCTTGAATCCAACGTCTATAATCAAAAACGGCTATTTTGACTTCTGATAGAAAAAGCTTTATTTCCTACAAAGGATCCTGCAAAAAGCTTTCAGCACAATCAGTCTTGTTTTATACCAAAACTAGTAAAGCGAATTAAATGACTACGTACAGAAATTAATGGTGCAATTAATGCTCAGTACTAGGTAAAATAACGGTAACATTTAAGATAGAAACGATCGAGTAAAGAACCGTTAAGTACTGATCTACTGAAGTCAAGTTCTGCTTCTGTTTTTCTAAGAAGTTGAGTACTAACTAAAGTAGTACTGCTTCTGTTAAAGCGAATTGATAGCTACTGCTTTGTATTGTCTACTGGACAGTGCTATTCCTACTGGTTTTGATTCTCATCACCACAATAAAATTTAGTCTAACAATTTCCCCCTTTGCGGTGATGCCAAAACCTGAACGTTAGTAGCGATGGATAACAAAGCAAGTAGCGATTAAAAACAGATGATTAATAAGTAAATAAGCAGTTTGAACAAAGTTTAAAAAACAGTAAGAAATTCTAGTCATCTGTTCCAATATCTCGGAACAGAGTTTCCTCATCCTGAGGATCTTGATTTCTGAAGGATGATTCTGCTTGATGTCCTCAGTCCTCCTTCTTCTGATCTTCTTCCTTTTGCTTCTGTCCTGCCTTCTGCTTCCCCTTTTTTGACATCAGCAACCTGAACTTGAGTGAGTAAGAGATCTACTCGTCCAGTAAGTGTAATAATGCCGTTATGCAGAATCTCCAGAGTTGGTGTGTGACTCGAAACTTGTTCATTCAGAGCCTGAATTGATTGAGATTGGGACGCAATCTGAGCATTGATAGTTTCGAGTCTTGAGTCTATAGCGTCAACTCTAGTAGAGACGGAGTGAAGAGATGCATCATGAGTAGAGATTGTTCGAAGAACATCAGATTGACCAAGTACGAGGTCAGCATGTCTTTTCAAGACATTTTTCCTGAAGAGGTCAGTTCCAACCTCGAGTCTTGCCAATGATTCTACGGTGTTAATGACATACTTCGTGACTCGTTCTCTGAAATTTTTGGTGGCATAAACCTCATCATCATGTTCATAAGATAATTGCTTGACAATTTCTGAGAGTCTGTCAACATTCCGTTTAAGTGTGTCAATCTCAGATTCAAGATTGAATTGTTCTTCTTCTGGGATTGGCTTCTGTCACATACGCTGATAGGATCGGTTAACTCAAGGTGAAAGTGTTTAGAAGGGGGGGGGGTTGAATAAACACTTGCTAGATTAAAACTTCTTCGAAAGGTTGGGTTCAGTTTTGTTACAAACTGACTCAAGTATCTCGTCGGTCGATATCAATCAGTTAAACTGAATAAAACAGTTGCGGAAAACTAACTGACTGAAAGATAGAATGAATAACTGAAAGTAAATAACACAGGAAATGTTTCTGGATGTTCGGAGACTTGAATAACTCCTACGTCACCCCTTCTATCACAAAGATAGGATATACACTAAAAGACTTTGATCAAATACAGTAACGTGTACTGACCCACTTCAGTTTGGACTTATCTATTGCCAAAACTGAAACTCTTAGTTAACAACTCTTTTACAGATCACAACTGATCTTAGCACAACTTGTACAATTTATCAAAGATTACAAAGTGCTTTTTCTAGCTCAAAACGTAGCCTGAATGCTACTGATAAAACTGATAAGCTTGAGCTTTGATTTGAAGTTGAGAGAATATTTTCGCAGAGTAACAGCAAGTAAAATGAGTAGTTCACAAAATCGGTAGTTCTTCAGCTGCTCTCTTCGACTATTTATAGGCTTCTGTTTCAACGGTAACATTTATTTGAATAACAGCCGTTGTTTGCCACGTCGATATTCTCTGACAGATCGTACACTGCAACTTTCTGATATGCGGCGTTCCACTACTACTGTTGCAGTTAGACTGTACTATATGTCGGTTGTTGCAATCAATTGATGACGTGTTCAGTTAGGAACACACTTTACTGATCGATGGTTGAGGCGCTTAAATAGTAGCTGAATGATCAGTTACGTAACCAGTTAGTAACTTCGATGCGTAAATCAGTTGCTTGATGCAGTTACTTGGTTCAGTTGGTTAATTTGTCAAACTCCGGAATAAGATTTCCAACAATTTCCCCCTTTATGGTGTTTGACAAAACTTAGTAACATAGGAAATAGTAACTGACTCCATTGTAGATAACATAAACTGAATAGATTCTCATTTCAGATAAAATATTCACTAGTCAACTGAATCATACAATAAACAAGAGATTTAGGCTTCTCTCTGTTTCTTCAGTAGTTCTTTCAGTTCATCCCTGATTAGCTCTTTCAGTTCTTCCCCCTTTTTGTCAAACAGGGCTACTTGAACTGATAATTTCTGCACGTGATTTGATAGAACGGAGATGGAGGTAGAAAAATTTTCGATTGAAGTCTGGATGAGCAGCTGTAGCGCATCCATTTTCCTGGACATAAGTGTCTGAACTTCATCAACTTTACTGTTAGAAGACTTCTGAGAAGTAGTAATACAAGCAGCTATTCCTTTGAATTTTTGAACTTCGAGGACTACTGCAGTTAATAAACGAATGTCCGCCTGTATTACAGTCAATTGCTCTTTAGTGAATTCATGAGACTGATCTTGTTTCAAGGTGTGGGACAGCTGAGTGTTTTGCATATTCGTCATTGCTGTCACCATTGTGTTCATGTTATTCTGCATATTTTGGATCTCTTTAAGAACTAGATCCATGTCTGAGACTTCTGGAGGATGAGAGAAATCTGATCCTTTTGTAGTTTGATCAAAAATGATCAACGATTTATCAGTCTTGTCCATCTCATGAGAAATGTTGGCATCAGTTGTAACAATCTCTGCCTGTACTGAATGAGGTGAAGAGAGAATGTGAAGAGTAGGCGATCCAGTGGTCTCTACAACTGGTACCTCTTTAGATTGATCAGTTTCGGTCACTGGCACTTCAGTTGGAGACAACTTCTCAGCAGATACATCTAGCTGAGCTAATGTAGAATCTTGTGGAATAGAGTGATCAACGGAGTGATCAACTGAATCAGTTCTAAGAGCATCCTTCGGAGATTCTTGCAATACTGTCTGGATTATTTCATCGATGGTGGCAAAAGAGAGATCAGCCTCAGAGTATAGTTGTTTTTCAGCAGTTGGTGAAGTCTGAACTGGCAGTTCAGTTGAAGGAAAAACCTGTTCAGTGTTTATAGTTTGCTGCTGTGGTTCCGCAGTCACCATCTCTGTATTGCTTTCATTATCAGCAGACGTGCCTTTGTGAAATACCAATTCCTGATCTAATTCCCAAAATTTGATTTGTGATTGAATTCCGATTAGATCAGTATCCAGCTGAGTGATCACGGCTCTATCGGAATAAGCAGTTGGATCAGTGGGAGTGTAGTTCGTTTTCAGAGATTCCAAAATCTGAGCCAACTTCTTGGCCCTTACTTGATCAAAGAAATAGTTTCTGCGATGCAGAGCCTGGACAATTGTAGCTGCCTTGAAAGTTTTGAGAACGATGTTTTCCAACTTAATAAATTTGTCCAGTTGGGACTTTTTCTTCAGTTGTTTAGCAAAAACTTCTGTCCTGAAGGCTGTCCAGCTATCATATGCCACAAGTTGTGTAGCAGCAAAATCATTGACTTGTTCCCATACAAGATCAATGTGAGTTTGAATGGAGTTGGTGGGTCTGGGTTCTTCAATCAGCTTCTCTTTTCCCTTTTCTGAACTTAATATATGAGGAATATCAAGTCCAGTATTCGTTGTTTCAACTCGTTCAATAATTGAAATACCCTTTGGCCTAGCCTGGGCTAATACAGCAGGGGTCTTGACCTTAGTCAGAGGAGCTTTGATCAAGACTGATTTTTCAGTTTGGCCCGGAATAACCACTTTTAAGGGCACTGCTTCAATGGGCTTTTGAGTACTGGAAGAGGGAGCCTTTTCAGCAAGAATATTGACCTGAAATTTTGCTGGTTTGGACTTACGAGTCCTTGGTTTCTTTGATATTGTAGGTGAAGGAGTTTCCTCGGACTCAGATTCAGTTATTATCAGTTTTCTCTTAACTGATTTCGATTGAGCCAAAGACTTGGCCTTCTTAACTGATTTTGGAGCAGTCTGTTGATCTCCTATCTCCTTCTTTACTGCAATAAAGTTAACAGGGGAGATATCCAATTTGATTTTGATGGGCTGGGTGTTTTTGGCATTAAAGACCTTGAACTTTGCCGTTGTCTCAGAATCATTACCCACCAAACTTTTGACTTTCATCAAATAACTGATCTGCACAGCAAATCCTTTAGACTGTTTCGGTGAGACAAACATATTCTTCAAAATTGTAAACAGAAAATGTTTCCAGTTAAACTTCCGTTCCGTCATGATGATCGCCATGGCTTGAAATTTCTCAAGGGTCAAAGCAGCGAAAGAACCTGCTTTAGCGAGAAGACCCTTTGCAACAACATCTGCTAACAACTGTACCTCTTGCTTGAGTTCCTTCTTTGGGTCTGAGACTTTAATCTTCTGCCCATCAGTTGACAGTTTAGTTTGCATTTCCTCTATGTCTGATGCTTTTACCTCTGATAGAAGTGTCATGCCATCAGATGGCAGTAGAAAGGCTTCTCCGAATGAATCCTCGGATATGATCAGTTGTTGGTTGTTGATTATTGAAACAATTTCTCCAGCATCATTGATTTGCCCAGAAGAATAGAATTCTTGAATCTCCTTGACGTATATTTCCTGAGAATATTGGCCCAAGAATTTCTTCAATCCAGCTGTATCTAGTTTTTGAAATACTTTCTTTACTTCAGTGTCCCCAAAGGATAGAATGGATCCAAAATTTATCGTCATTGCATTCATTATGTATGCTGGTGTTTGATTCGCCATTTCTGAAGATGCGTAGATTCCTGAAACGAAGAGAGAATAAGTTTTGGTGATAAACTCTGAGAACTTAGAATAGCTGAAAGCGTAAGGACGATGAACTGAATTGAAGCGGGTAAAGTAATGAAATGTGTGACTGTTTGAATTATCGGACACGTGTCATTCCATGAAAAATTTAAAAAAAAACGTGTGTATGTGTGTACTAAGCAAGTGGATAATTCAAATGATTGGGAAAGTGTCACGCTGCAACCTCTGAGTGGTTGTCAGAGAGCATTTAATGCTGGTAAATCAGTCACGCTGGTATATCTGAATAAAATATGATTAAATGAATAACGTATGTGAGAAGATTAGAAAAATTTTTAACTGAACTGTCAGTTAATAAAAATTGAGCGAGTTCAGTCGAGACTTTGCTAACAACTGACTTCTCAGTTATCATTTTAAATCAGATTATTCCCCCTTAAAACATGCTGGAACTGAAGGTTGAAGCATTAAAACAGAAGAAAATCTTATTGCTTAGGAGATTAATCGTCGGCTGATGTCATCAATTTATCTTGCGTCATCCTGTGCTATAAATACAAGTAAATCAGTTAGATTTAAACATATATCATTTAAGCAACAAACACAAATGGCAAGAGCTGGAAGTTCAAGAGGTCTTGACGATGCTACGACTTTCATGGAAGCAGCTGAGGCCAAAATGAGATCTGCTATAGAAGAGCAGATATATGATGAGGTGCTAGGCCTTTGGGAAAGACTGCAGGAACTTCAGGTGCTGTACTATAGTGGAGAGGTGAATACTCCACGACTGATGGCCAAAATAAGCAAGTACCGGGAACGTTTGCACGTTTCCGAAACTTTTGATTTCTTTGATGACCCGCATATCTATCAGTTGATGGTGTACAAAGAAAGAGGAGCTTTGAGGAAGCTCATCCGCTCACACAGCTATGGCAAGAGTTCTACTCCAGCAATAAGAGGATGGGTGTCCATATGGATGATCTATATGGAACAAAAATATCTTGATGTAATCAGAGAGAATTTCTTCAGATCCTGTTAATGAATGAATCTTGTTTCTTATTTATCAACTGCTGTCTTGTCAGTTAATTTCGTAACCCTTAATGTTCCCCTTGAATACAAGCATTAATAAGAAATATAACACTAAAGACCAGATTAAATAAATCCTGAAATATAGAAGATTGATCGACGTTGAAAAAGTAGCGTCCTTTCGTCTTCCTCATCCTGTTCTATAAATAAGATTGAAGCGGTTAGTAACAAATATCTTTAAGAAACAAGGTTAGAATAAAATGGCAGACGCTGGTACTTCTAAAACTTTGATGAAGGTAGAAGAGATAATGAAGACAGCTTTGGAGCGCATGAAGATGCAAGTAGAAGACGAAGTTTTCCAGTATATCCTTCAATATCAAGAAAATCTCCAGGGGCTCCATGTCCTCTGGGAGAATGAAATGGCTACCACTCCTAAACAACAGAGAAAGCTCGAGAAGTATCGAGCCCGACTGCATGAGTTCAACGTGGAAGACGTTTTCAGACCTGACAATCTTTACGAGTTAATGCTCCGTAAAGAGAAGAAACTCCTGGAGAGTGTAGCTGCATCACCCAGCTTTGTTTCCATTCAGGTTGAAGACTTGGGAGCATGGTTAAAGAACTGGAAGGAGTCTGTTGATCAAGAACTGAAGGATGTAATCAAAAACAATTTTAACAGTTATTAATGAAAAGCTAGTATTTTTAGTTTTGTTATAATATGCAACGATCAGTTTTATCAGTCTCAGAAATTGATAAGATGCTAAAACAGAACAAAACAAAACTAATAAGCGACAAAAAAAATGAACAGCTGATGTACGTCCATTGAACTGATTTAAGATAACTCAATTAAACCAAGTATATTTCTAAAATGAGAAAACTTAGTCTCGGGTAGTGGTTTGGTGAAGATATCAGCTGCTTGTTGTTCAGTTGAGACGTATTCCAGTCTGATTTCCTTCTTGAGAGCATGATCTCTGATGAAGTGATGTCTGACATCTATGTGTTTGGTTCGAGAGTGAAGAACTGGATTGTAGGTTATAGCAATTGTGCTTGTGTTGTCACAAAATATAGGTGATTCTTTAGCATCAACTCCATAATCTCTCAGTTGTTGCTGAATCCAGAGCAGTTGGGCACAACAGCTTCCAGCAGCAAGATATTCTGCTTCAGTTGTGGAAGTTGCTATGGATGTTTGCTTTTTGCTGAACCAAGAAATCAGTCGGTCTCCTAGAAACTGACATGATCCACTTGTACTTTTTCGATCAAGTTTACATCCTGCATAGTCTACATCTGAATAACCAACTAAATTGAAAGATGAGTCTTTAGAATACCATAACCCAACATTTTGTGTGCCTTTAAGATATTTCAAAATACGTTTGGCAGCAGCAAAATGTGATTGCTTAGGATTTGCCTGAAATCTAGCACACATACAGACAGCAAACACAATATCAGGACGACTAGCAGTTAGACACAATAATGAACCTATTAAACCTCTGTAAAGCGTCGTCTCAACTGATATTCCCCCTTGATCAGTGTCTAGTTTAACTGATGAGCTCATGGGAGTGCTTGCAGCTGAACACGATTCCATGCCAAATTTCTTTAGCAATTCCTTTGTATATTTTGTTTGACTGATGAAGGTGCCTGAATCCAATTGTTTCACTTGTAATCCAAGAAAGAATGTCAGTTCACCTATCATGCTCATTTCGAATTTTTCCTGCATCAACTTAGCGAATTTCTCACATAATTTGGGGTTAGTTGACCCAAATATGATATCATCAACATAAATTTGAACAAGTAAGATATGATCATTCTTAGAAAATTTGAACAACGTCTTATCAACTGATCCAACAGAAAAATCATGATCAGTTAGAAATTTTGAAAGAGTTTCGTACCAAGCTCTTGGAGCTTGTTTAAGACCATATAAGGCTTTGTTCAAATGATAGACATGATCAGGAAGGTGATGATTAACAAAACCTGGAGGTTGTTCAACAAAGACTTCTTCCTGCAACTGTCCATTCAGAAATGCGCTTTTAACATCCATCTGGTACACTTTGAAATTTTTGAATGATGCATAGGCCAGGAATATTCTTATTGCTTCCAGTCTTGCAACTGGTGCATATGTCTCATCATAATCAATTCCTTCTTCCTGCCTGTATCCTTGTGCAACTAGCCTTGCTTTGTTGCGCACAACTGAACCATCCTCGTTCAGTTTGTTCCTGTATACCCATTTTGTACCTATAACAGTTTTTGACATTGGTCTTGGAACTAAGTTCCAGACATTATTATGGATAAACTGATTTAGCTCTTCTTGCATAGCATTTATCCAGTTAGGATCAGCAAGAGCTTCATCAGTTTTCTTTGGTTCCAGTTGAGATACAAAAGCTGAATGAATGAATAAGTTAAGCATTTGATTTCTCGTTCTTATCGGATCAGATGGATTACCAATCACCAATTCTGGAGGATGTGATTTCTTCCATCTGAGTTCAGCATTTGTTGATTCCAAATTGGTAACTGCTTCAGTAGGTAACTGATTGGTTTCAGTTTCAGTTGGAGCTGTTTCAGTTGGCAACTGAATCTCATTTGTTTGTTCTACTAACTGATTAGCTTCCAATTCAACAGCCTGATCTAATATCTCAGGTTCAGGTGTTTGGAGATTGCTTTGATTCATATGAATATTTTCTTCATCATCATCTTCCAAACTGATATCTGTAAATCTGTCAGCTAGCTCAACTGTATCAGTTGGCTTATCAGTTAGTACAGTTTCATCAAAAACAACATGAATGGATTCTTCAACATTTAAAGTGTTTTTGTTGAAGACTCTGTAAGCTTTACTTACTGATGAATAACCGAGAAATATTCCTTCTGCAGATTTAGCATCAAAAGCTTTTAAATGAGTTTTACCATTGTCGAGTATAAAACATCTGCAGCCGAATATTTTAAAATAAGAAACCACACTTTTTCTTCCATGCCAGATCTCATACGGTGTTTTCAAATGATTCTTATTAATCATTGATCTGTTTTGAGTGTAACACGCAGTGTTCACTGCTTCTGCCCAAAACCTTTGAGAGATACTAGAATCAGCAAGCATTGTTCTAGCAGCTTCCTTAAGTGTTCGATTTCTCCTTTCAGCTACACCATTTTGCTGAGGAGTTCTTGCTGCTGAGAGTTCATGTTTGATTCCAGTATTCTCTAAATAATTTGAAAGAATTTGATTGATGAATTCAGTTCCTCGATCGGATCTGATTCTGTCAATTCCAACTGATTTTTCATTTGATAATCTTTTGAAAAGCTTGATCAGTTGAGCAGCAGTTTGGTCTTTGGTCTTGAGAAAAATGACCCATGTGAATCTAGAAAAATCATCTACAACCACCAAGGTGTATTTCATTCCCCCTAAGCTCATCACCGGTATTGGACCAAAGAGATCCATATGTAACAGCTCTAAGCAACGGGAAGAGGATTTACGACCCTTGTACTTAAAAGAAGATTTGATTTGTTTGCCAAACTGACATGCTGAGCAAATTTTGTCTTTTGTAAAATCCATTTTGGGCAGCCCAGTAACAAGATCATGTTTACTCAAATATGCAATGGATTTGAAATTCAAGTGGTTTAACCTCTTATGCCATAACCAGTTTTTCGAAGATTTTGAAGCAATAAGACACACTGGTGCATAGGGTTGATCATTCCAGCTGACTTTGTATGTGTTTCCACATCTTTTGCCAGTTAGAATGATCTCATCAGTTGAGTTTTTGATTGAGCAAATGAGTTTGTCAAATTGAACTGAAAATCCATTATCGCATAACTGACTGATGCTTATCAGATTATACTTGAGATTTTCAACTAATAAAACATTATTAATGACAAAATTACCATGGATAAGCTTACCCTTACCCACAGTTGTACCTTTCGAGTTGTCTCCAAAACTAATCTTTGGTCCAGTGTATTTGACTAGTTGAGATAATAACCTTGAATCTCCTGTCATGTGGCGTGAACATCCACTGTCTAGATACCATATAGATCCAGTGCTTGTACCTGTTACCTGCAGCCAAATACAAAATAAGATTGTGGTACCCTTTGTTTATTTGGGTCCAAAGTTGATTAGTCCTTTAGGAATCCAAACTTGGATCAGTCTGACTGACCGTCCAGTTGCTGTATTCCATATGGTCCTTCTCGTTTTGTGTGTGCTTTGTGTGTGATGCATAGGTGAAACAATATGTAATTTTGCCTTTCCCAACTGATTGTTCGGCCGATATCGTTTCTGAACAGGCTTACAGTTATAGTAGTTGGAGTATTCATTTGAAAATCGTTTTGAAATTCTTTTCGATGTTTGACCACGAGAGTCAGTTGAAACGTTTGGACTATATCCAATACCATATCTATTTGCCTTGTTCTTGTTCTCAATGGGCGGTTCAATCAGTTTACTTGGTTCAAGCTGTTCTTGTTCCACGACTGATTTGACAAAGCGAATGAATTTTCCTTTGCCCATATTCAGTTGTAGCTGAGTATCATTGGAAGACATCTCACTTTGACTACTGAATCCTAGTCCAGTCTTGTCAGCAACTGATTTTTGCGAATTTTGAATATCAGTTAGAGCTGCTGAAGATTTATTCCAAGCCTGAATGAGCTCGTTGTGCTTTGCATTTTCAAATATCAATTTTTGAATCAACAATTGATTCCTGCTCTTTTCAGCATTGAGCTCAGCAATTTCCCTTTTTAGACTCAACATATCAACTGACTGATCAGTTTTAGTATTGTTGTCCAAGGGATCATCTTGCTTTGCTCTGGCTTTATCAAATGATAGAGCAAGCTTTTGATACTCGCTGACCATGTCATGAAGAGTCGAAATAAGCTCTTCTCTAGTGAAATCAGTTGAGCTAAAGTCGAATACCTGCTGATTGTCTGATTGATCTTCTGTCTCATCAGCCATCAGACACTTGACTTCTTCCTCTTCTTCACTAGAACTGTATGAAGTTTCTGCTTCTGACTCATCACTGTCAGTCTCTGCCCATTTGGCTTTGCTTTCTTCAGCTACTAGCACTTCATGCTTCTTTTTATAGGTTTTCCTTTCATCCTTAGGTCTCCTTTTGTGCTCATATGATTTCTTTTTCCGTTCAGTTGAGACTTGACTATCCTTCTTTGGTTTTGGGCAGTCAGCAATGAAATGTCCTGGCTTTCCACAGTTATAACAAGCGTTTGAATCTTCTCTGGAGTTATTTCTTTGGTAGCTCTTCTGAAAATTTCCCTGATTCTTCCTCATGAATCTACCAAACTTTCTGATAAACAATGACATAGCATCATTGCTCAATTGATCTGCAGCTTTTTCAACTGAGCCAGTTGGTTCTGTTCTTATAGCAGTTAGAGCAGTAGTTGATGAAGGTGTTGATGGTTCTGCTTCTCCTCGAGTTTGTAACTCAAACTCATAAGCTTTCAGATCAGCAAACAAATCATGAATTTCAACTTTGTTCAAGTCTTTTGATTCCCTCATGGCCATTGTCTTGACATCCCATTCCCTGGGAAGTCCTCTGATAATCTTGAGAGCCACTTCTTTATTTGTATACACTTTTCCAAGTGCATTCAGTTCATTTATGATTCCACTGGTTCTTTCATCATATTCAAGCATTGATTCTCCAGCTTTCATTTTGATGTTGTCAAACTTCTGTACAGCAACAGAAAGTTTGTTTTCCTTTGTTTGCTCATTTCCCTCGCATAATTGAATCAGCTTTTCCCATATCTCTTTTCCTGTCTTGCACATCTTGATCTTACTGAACGTTATCTTGTCCAGTGTTTTATACAGTATGTCCTTGGCTACATTGTCAAGGTTTGCTTTTCTTTTATCTTCAGCAGTCCACTCATCTCTGGGTTTTTCGATTCTATGAGGTGCCCCTTCGGTGATGGCAACTGCTGTGTTTGCTTTCAGAATTTTCATTGGCCAGTCAGTTATGACGTACCACATATCATCATCTTGTGCAGCTAAATGAGCCTGCATTCTGATTTTCCAGTCGTCAAAGTCTTCCCTGGAAAACATAGGAATTTTGTTGAAAGAAGACATACTGAATCAGTTGAGAGAATATGTTCTATGACAAGATAAACTTCGCTCTGATACCACTTGATAGGATCGGTTAACTCAAGGTGAAAGTGTTTAGAAGGGGGGGGGGAGGGTTGAATAAACACTTGCTAGATTAAAACTTCTTCCAAAGGTTGGGTTCAGTTTTGTTACAAACTGACTCAAGTATCTCGTCGGTCGATATCAATCAGTTAAACTGAATAAAACAGTTGCGGAAAACTAACTGACTGAAAGATAGAATGAATAACTGAAAGTAAATAACACAGGAAATGTTTCTGGATGTTCGGAGACTTGAATAACTCCTACGTCACCCCTTCTATCACAAAGATAGGATATACACTAAAAGACTTTGATCAAATACAGTAACGTGTACTGACCCACTTCAGTTTGGACTTATCTATTGCCAAAACTGAAACTCTTAGTTAACAACTCTTTTACAGATCACAACTGATCTTAGCACAACTTGTACAATTTATCAAAGATTACAAAGTGCTTTTTCTAGCTCAAAACGTAGCCTGAATGCTACTGATAAAACTGATAAGCTTGAGCTTTGATTTGAAGTTGAGAGAATATTTTCGCAGAGTAACAGCAAGTAAAATGAGTAGTTCACAAAATCGGTAGTTCTTCAGCTGCTCTCTTCGACTATTTATAGGCTTCTGTTTCAACGGTAACATTTATTTGAATAACAGCCGTTGTTTGCCACGTCGATATTCTCTGACAGATCGTACACTGCAACTTTCTGATATGCGGCGTTCCACTACTACTGTTGCAGTTAGACTGTACTATATGTCGGTTGTTGCAATCAATTGATGACGTGTTCAGTTAGGAACACACTTTACTGATCGATGGTTGAGGCGCTTAAATAGTAGCTGAATGATCAGTTACGTAACCAGTTAGTAACTTCGATGCGTAAATCAGTTGCTTGATTCAGTTACTTGGTTCAGTTGGTTAATTTGTCAAACTCCGGAATAAGATTTCCAACATACGCGTTATCTGGTTTCAGCAATACGCGCAATACGAGCAATTTGAGAAGGTGAGTCAGTAGGAAGTACAACTAAACCAGTACAAGAAACAGGATCTGTTGGAGCTATAGCGATATCAGTAGATGGTTAAGCAGAAGATCTGTCATCAACAACAGCAGCAGCAGAATTTTCAGGAAGTGCTCTTCATTTTGGTTGCTCGGCTTCGATGGCCTCCATTTGTTCAACTGCTGGATTTTGATCATTCAAAATAGCTACCATATCTGCTTGGTGAGCAGTAGAGAAAATCTCCAAATTTGGCAGTGAAGGAGATTGGGCAGCATACAGTTCTTCCAGGGTTGGTCTGCTGATTGGACTATTTCATCAGCTTGAATTGCTGCAGGTGCAGCAGAGACATCACGAGTAATAGATTGAATGACTTCATCCACTGAATCCAGTTCACGAACAGATATGAGACAAGAAGACTGAGTAGGAATTTTTGGAGATACAGGAGTACTAGTAACCTTAGGTTCTGTAGGAGCTATAGTTCTTTCCTTAACTCACTTAGTCTGATCAAGATCTAGAATAAAGCCTACTGAATACTGTTCAGAATCTCCAAAAGTCTGTTTCTGAGCAAGAAGTTGCTCATTCATTACTCTCAAACGGTCAGTCAGTACAAGGATCACATTTTGATCTTGAGCAGCAGTGGGAATCAAGACATCAAAATTATACTTAAGAGTCTTTAATACTGATTCCAGCTTCTGACGTTTAAGCTGCTAAAAAATGAAGCTTCGGCGTCACATCACTTCAATCACATTATCAGTCTTTGAAAGTTCAAAAACTTTTCTCTCATACTTCACCATTCTTCCAAAAGTTCCTGGTGTTCTGAAAAACGTGAGGGGATGGAATACCCGAACCTTGTGCCATTCATAAAAAAAGTCATTTCTTCAATGGCAGAATTTTCAATTTCTTCCAAATGAAGATCAATACCAGTAGAAACAGATGATTTGGCAGCTTGAAATTGTGGTTCTTCAATAAGTTTTCCATTGCATTTTCCTGAAGATGAGGCAGTCATCACGGGTCGAAAAGCAGAAGACCCTGTAGTAGATTCTCGAATTAGAACTCCAGACAAGGGTCTGAAACTTGGAGCAGTAGTTGTTGTTGTTGCAAGAGCAGCAGTTGGTTTTGAAACAGAGGTGGTTGCTGGTACAGAAGGGACGGCTTCTAGAAACACTTGTCTCAATGGAACAATGTCCAACTCAGAGATGGCTGATGTCTTCTTGATTCGAAGAACAGTGCGAGCTTTCTTTTTGCTAGGAGTAGGTGGCAGAGATGGTTGAATGGGAGCAGCAGACTCCTCGGAAACTGTCTTATCAGAATCAGTGGTGATAACCACTTTTTTTCTTTTAATCTTCTTCTGAGGTCCTAGAGCCTCAGTTTGAGCATCTCCCACTTCCTTTTTCAGCAATAAACTCAGGCACAGTTGGCTTAGGCCTCAAAGAAAGTACGTTGTCAGCATCGGTCATTGTCACAAAAGAAGTATCATGTTCTGTAGTGTAAGGAAAACCAGAATCCTTGAGCAACGTGCTGATTTGTACCGCAAAACCAGAACTCTTCCTTATAACCATTTCCTTCATTATTTTGAACAGAAAACGACTCCAGTCCACTTATATCCAGAAGTGATGACAACCATCACTTGAACTTTTTCTTTGGTTAGCCGATCGAACGTTCCGGCTTTGACCAATAGCGCTTTGGCAACAATATCAGCAAGTACTTGAAATTCCATCTTCAATAGGTTCTTAAAACAAGATGAAGAGAGTTCTTCTCCAGAAGCTGAGAAATTCAGTAGAGCAGTAGACACTTCCTCCTTGGAAATTCCAGAAAATTCATTGATCCCGGAGAATGGGAGAAAGAAAATTGAACCAAATAAAGCAGCATCGATAGAAATAGAGGCATCACCCTGGGAATACATGATTTTTCCTTCTTCCACAGTCCCCTTAGCATAAAAATCCAGAAGGGCAGTTTTGTATAACACAGCAGGTGCTTCCAAGAATTTTCGGAGTCCGGATTTCTCAATAGCTTGAAACATCTTGAAACGTCTGCCTTTTTTATTGCTTTAAAAGTACTAGATATTTTTTTTCCTTCCTCTACAAATTTTCAGCTTTTACATAAAATATTTTTATAAAATATTTTTCCCCTTTAAAATAAAACATCAACCAACTAGCATTTAAAAATCAAGTGGAATAGTTATAAAACTGAAATCGTCTACTGATTCCCCAAACCTAAAAAGCAATATTTTGAAAAGTAAAGCCCATACTAAACCTCTCAAAAATCTCTCAAAAGCATAAATAAATAGTTTTAAAATTTTTAATTTAAATTCATGAATCAGAAAACGTAATGCGGAACATGTAGCTTTGGTCCTCGGGTTGTGTGCACCTTCAGTCCAGTCAGGTCAACCAAAGACCTCCATCAAACTCACCTGCATCCATCACACCTAGTGAGTCTAAAGACACAACATACCATAATCTTGATAACGAATAATACATATAAAATCGCATGCAAAAAAATAACATTTCATGATATGCATAAATAATCTTGATCTTTTCCTTATCATGACATAAAACATTTTAACATGATCGTAAACATTTTCCTTTTTTTTTTCTTTTGTTGAATTCAGATCGTTAATTGTGACTTTCCTGATCATGATCATGAGGGTCGATGGATCCATCTACATGTAACCACAGTACTGGGCGGCGGGGGACACCAGCAACACTCTCACCGGTCAACTGGGCCCTGGCCTATCATTATTCGAATAGAAATACGATCGTCGGGCTCTCTCTGTGGCCTTTTACCATGAATGGGTTCCCTCTGGGGCCTTTTCCCCTCACGACATTCCTATTCTTACCGTTACCACAAAACTGTTACCACTTAACCATTACCACATATTCGTAATGATGGAAACACAATCGTCGGGCTCCCACTGGGACCATAACCCTCACGACGTCGCCAACATTAACGAATTAGTCACAATCACTTCACATCCTTTAACATTTTTCATTCACATCACTTAGAAAAATCATGAATAATATTTACATTTTCCATTTTTGAAACCAAGCATGCAACATGTATTTTAAATGTCTTCTTAAATCATAAAAGTCCCTTAGACATTTAAAAGTCATAATTTAATCATGAATATTTCATAAACATTTAAAAATAATCATAATATCATAAAAACAGCATTTAGGGCACTTTACTAATTTCTAGGTGTAAAAAAACCGTTTTACCCCTGGACTCGAGATTTTACGATTTCGAATTTTTTCTTGATTTCATAACTCTAACATGTCCCAAATAATTATTTAAGCCTACAAGAATTTTCTCATTTTTTTATTTAGCCTAATTCGATGACTTTTAAATTTATATTTAAATATAACGTTTTAATGTGTTTTAATCCCGAATTAAACCAAACTTTCATATAAAATTACCAAATTAAAAAATTAGACTTATAATAATTATTTAAGCTTAAACCTAATTTTTCATAATTTTATAAGGCTTAAAACTAGGCGTTTCTATTAACTCGTTAATTAGCGATTCGTGCGGCGATTAAATCCTGAATAAATCCAAAAGTCATTATTTTGATCCCAAATTTTAAACATAACATTATTAGTATTTATTCTACCCTTCCAAGTCATGAGCCACCCCCGTGGATCTTTGGATTCATTTTTAGTTCTTTAATTTCGAAATATGACACCTAAGTGAACCACCCGAGCCATCTCCCAAAATACTCGAGCCGCGCCCGAGCCACCTTGAACCAAAACCTAGCCAACCCATCTAGGGACCATACTGTTCAAGCCCAGCCCGAAAAACACGCCCTGGCCCGAAGAAAAATCATCTGAAATTTCACCCAATTCCTGCATGTGTTGTGCGTGTGACCCCTTTTTATCCATAGGACTCCTAACTAGTCTAGGTCTCTCCCTACCGAGCCACCACCGAGCACACACGACCCTAACCTTCCCTAGACCACGCCCGAACCAAGCCCAGACCAACTCAATCCCTACAACCCAGCAGCAAAGCCACTGAATTCAGACAGCAACTTGTGCCCCTTGAAAGTGTACTCCACGTTTTTCTGTGTTTGGCTCGAGCCACATCGAGCCCCGTGCCCCAACTCATGACCAGCCTCTCTAGGGACCCTCATGCACCCTTAGAACCCATAGGACTCGACCCTAGCCCCAAAACCGAGGCTCTACACCAGTAGCAATTTATGGCCGAGAAACAAACCTACCATGGCCTCTACGTTTCTGTTGCTAGGACTTAGCCAACCACACCAGGCCTTGAACCAGCCACTTGTGACCCTTCTTAGGACCCTAAGGACCTAACTTAGCCCAGCCCCAAAGCCCCTGGCTGAGCCACAGCCCTTGCAAAAATTGTTGCACCCTGCGCTCCCAACCGTGACCCTTGAGTCCTATCCTGGCTAGAACTCAACCCCTGGTGCGATGCGTAGAAGTTTGAGCATCACGTCTAGATCAAGTTGAAACAATTTTGGATCAACCAAATTCACGTTTTGTTGTCTGAAAAATACTCGCGATTTTTCAGTAATATTTGAGAAAACTTTTAACTATAAAAATGTAGATCTTTTCGATACGTTCGATTTATATAAAATTCGAAATATTTGGAGAAAATGAGTGAGTATTGGCATTTTTCGTAGGACTGCTCAAACTGCATTTTTTTTAAAACGTTTTGCTGTTCTGTAAAATACGCGATTTTTCAGAAAGATTTTGAGAAAATTTAACTACAAAAACTAGATCTTTTCGATACGTTTCGATTTGATATAAAATCGAGTTATTGATTAAAAACGAGTAGTTATGATGTTTTTCGTATGACTGTCAAATCTGTTTCAAGAATTTATGAATTTTAATATGTTCTTGAAGTTTTTATGTTGCAGCTTTGTTGGGGATCGACGGGTGATCGTTGCTGCATATA
Organism: Primulina eburnea; assembly: GCF_022965805.1. Lineage (NCBI taxonomy): Eukaryota > Viridiplantae > Streptophyta > Magnoliopsida > Lamiales > Gesneriaceae > Primulina > Primulina eburnea. Next base: position 27,702,508 of record NC_133110.1, read on the forward strand.
AGAAAGTTAGTAATGATGTTTAGAGTATTTTGAGGTTTGATTCATGTCGTTAAGAGATTATTATAAGACGTCGTAAGAAATAAACTTTAATATAAATGACAATATTTTGGGTCGTATGAATTGTAGGGTGATTATAAAAGTTTAGTTCATGTTATGGTGTCCTAGAATGGTCTCATAGTGATGAATCTTGATGCCTTATGTGTTAATTGGGAGAATAGACATGTCGCAAAATTTTCATAAAATAATTCGTCGACAGAGCGGACACGGACCCGGACACGGAGATAGGCACGGTGTCCGTGCCTTCTTATTTTCACACAACAATTTTTAAGCGCACGGATACGGACCATGAACGGACCTAGGGACGGGGTCCGTGTACCTTCAGATTTAGGATATTCTTTTATTATTTTAAGGTTTGATTTGAGGTTTTATACCATGTTAATATGATGTTTTACAGGGTTATGTCATGGGAAATTATAGAATGTTCTAAGAATTATTTAGCTTGGGATAAGCATGACATTTACGTTTAAGTTGTACAAGTTAAGTTTATGTATCATATTAGTATGTTGCAGCAACGACCCGATTGACATCCAACGAATCCCTCAATGCAAAGTAAGTAGGTATGACGTGTGCAAAGAAAATATTTGAAGTTTTTTAGGTATGCTAAATGTCTTGTGACCAAAAGGGAATGGGTTTGGAAGTCGGTGAACGTGGCCGAGGACCTCTCCACCCCGTTAAATTATGAACGGGTTTTGAAGTTAGGATGGAAAGCCGTTAAATTATGAACGGGGACCAATCCGCCCGTTAAATTAGAACGGGTTAGATCGTGGTGTGAAGCGTAAATTATGAACGTGGATCACTGGCCTTTAAATATGAACAGGGATCTCATGTATGTGGCAGTGGGATACGTCCCTGTCAGCCCAGTACTGTGGTTTGTCTGACAGATATTTATTATGTTATGGGTCACTTGCTTTGAAACATCCTCTAAGAAAATGATGAAGTTACGTATGTTTAAGTATAGTCAGTGCAGTATGTTTATGAAAGTTTATGATGATGGCACGTCAGAGTAGTATGTACGTATGTTCAAAGTTATATGCAAAGTTCAAAGTTTATGCAAAGTTCAAGCTATTATTCAAGTTTAAGTTTCAAAGTTATGTGTTATAGGTTTAAGGTTATTATGAAAGTTTTAAATTTTATTAAAGTTAAAGTTTATTATGCAAGTTCAAGTTTCTAGTATATATGTTATATTTTGAAGTTGTATGTGGTTTTATTATGTAGTACCGTTATTCCCAGTTTATACGTGTTGAGTCTTTAGACTCACTAGACTGATCGATGCAGGTGCTTATGTTGAGGAGGAGACAGGAGGTGGCGACCAAGTGGCAGGCTTGGACTGACGAGGGGAGGCTAAACCCGAGGACCGTCATGTTTACGTTTTTATGAAAGTTTAAAAATACTCTGATTTGTATGATGTGATGGGAGATGTTTTGAGCAAGTATTTTGTTAGCAGATTTTATTAGTGATGTTGAATTTCAAATATTTATGAACGACTCTTTTGACAACCTTTCTATGGGGGATTTGGTTGTGGTATTTTATGGCAAATATTGAAGATTATTTTATATTTAAGAAAATTAAATGTTTCCATAAATTTTGAATGGTAAAAAGTACGGTTCGTTACAAAATCATTAGGGAAGAGCGAGACAAAAGTGGCCCGAAGTGTGTCGTGTGTATCGTCGTTCCTGCACTGACACATGTGGGAGATTGAGCATAAATTTTACTCAGACCTCCAAATGACATGAGGCCAATTGGAGATGCAAGCCAAGACATAGGGCTACAACTTTCCTGTTTACCACGTTTGCAAATCGGATGTTAAAAATGAGTTTTGAGGCAGTATGTGGCGCGCCGTCGCGCAGGATCTGGCGCCCTAGCGCGCCGGTTGCTGAAACTTTTGGTGTTGGGCAGTATGGGGCGCGCGGCGGCGCCAAATCACGCGCCATGGCACCCAGCACATGTACAAAAAACGTGTTTGAGGTTTGGATGGTATATATTAGATTGGGGAATGATTTTGTATCATTTATTCTCATCCTCATTTCTTTCCATCGGTTTAGAGCTAGGGTTCCTCATTTCTCTTCAATCCAATTTCTTCAAAGACTAATCTTGATTGAAGCCTTAATCTTTGCTTGGAGATTAGAAGTTCTTCTCCTCAAGATTTAGAAGCAAGGTAAGAAAGCTTATTTCCTTGAGTTAATGATTGAAGGGAAAACAATGTGTTGTTTGGTGTGTGTGTGAGGTAAAGTTGTTAATATAATGATTGATGGTATTATTATTGTATGTATTGATATTTTGAAAAGAAATAGAATTGAAGACAAGGGCAAAATAAAGGAACTAACTCTTTAGCACGCATGTCATGTGTTTGATAAAATGATTCGATGAATGTTTTTATGGCATATTATGGTTAAGAAATTTACGGATCTTGATTCGAAGCAGTATTGAATTAATTATGAATTTTGAATAGAAACTACTCTGTTTTGATAGATGATCAAAGTTCTTGAGTTATAGTAGAATTCAAAGGTTCAAGACTTCACCTACAAATTTCGATCTTCTTTTGGTAATATTTGAAAGGTATGTTACGGTCGGTAACATACGAGATAAAAGTATCATTTTATTTTAAATTGAAAATTTTATGGCTCGATGGATTATTGTGATTTGATGATAATTGTGGTCTTGAGATGAGATTATTATATATCGAGATGATGATATTGATTTGCATCATTACATTGCATATTGAGTCACTTGTCGATTCAGATTTGATATGGCGGAGGTCGCCTTGATATATTGATTTATTGGACGCATGGGGCTATAGTTGAGTTGTGTAGTGTATGCAGAGGCCGTTGCTATGGCCTGAACACTCTCTATAAGCGCACCATAGTCCTGGGATTGTAGAACACAGCAACCCACCTCGAGCGGATGAGTCGGTGGATGTTGCGGGGGATTCTCTTTCCTTGGGTACCCAATGACCAGATGATTCACTTGATCTTGAGATTTATTGAGCCCACAGCTTCTGATCATGCATTTCATTATATTGATCTTTATGAATTTATATGAACTATTTTAAATTTTAAATCTCAATGTTATTGATTGTATCATATTGAGTTTAACTCACCGGCATGTTCGGTACCTCTTGTTTTCATGTGCTTGACGGTAGGTGAGGCGAGGCTTGGGATGCCAGAGTCCAGCTCCAGGCGAGGAGATACGAGTTAGAGTGGGATTCTCGGGTCTTAGGAGCTATGTGATGATGTTTGGATTTCTTTGGTTCACTACTTTATTTTGGCATGTTGAAAATTATATTTCAAACATTTGAGACAATTAAATTATTTTGACGATGTTTATGTGGATTTGTGAACTACAAATTATGTATTTTACTCAATCATTTGGTTTGTTACAATTATAATTATGCAATAGATATCGGACCCGGGGCTCCACATAATCAGACTCCTTATGAGATATGGAAAGGAAGATGAACCGAATAAAATTGAAGAAGCTCTTCTGGATCCAAGCTGGATTGAAGCCATGTAAGAAGAACTGAATCAATTCAAAAGAAATGAAGTTTGCTTTCATACCTAGACCAACTCACCAAGCTGTTATTGGAACTCGGTGGGTATTTAGAAACAAACTAAATGAAGAAGGCACTGTGATTAGAAATAAAGCAAGACTGGTGGCTCAAGGTTTCAAACAAGAGAAGGAATAGACTGTGATGAAACCTATGCACCAGTAGCAAGGCTCGAAGCTATCAAAATTTTCTTGGCCTTGCTGCTTTTAAGAACTTCAAATTTTATCAAATGAATGTGAAGAGTGCCTTTCTAAATGGTCTACTACAAGAAGATGTCTATGTCGAACAACCTCCAGGTTTTATTGATCATTTCTTACCTCATCAGTATTCAAATTACACAAAGCCATGTATGGTCTAAAACAAGCACCTAGAGCGTGGTATGACACTCTCTCACAATTTCTTGTAATCATGATTTTACAATGGCACAGTAGAAAGACTTTGTTCACTTTAGTCAAGAATAAGAATATTCTATGGTGCAGATTTATGTTGATGATATTATTTTTGGATCAACAACCTCAAACTGTGTGCAAAGTTTGCTAAATAATACAGGATCAATTCGAAATGAGCTGAGGGGAGATTAACATTCTTTCTAGGACTACAGATCAAACAAATTGATACTGGAATTTCATAAATCAAGCTAAGTATACTAAGGAGCTACTGAAAAAGTTTGGTATGGAAGCATGCTCTGCTGCTTCCACTCAATGAGGCTCATTACCAAGATTGATAAAGATGAAAGTGGAATCCAGTAGAGGTAACTCAGTATCGTGGTCTTAGGCTCTCTACTGTATCTACTGCAGTAGACCTGATATTTTATTTGTTGTTTGCATTTGTGCAAGATTCAATAACCCAAAGTAATCTCATTATATTGCTGCTAAACGTTCTGAAGTACTTAAAGGGAACTCAAAATGTCGGCTTATGGTATCCCAATGACTCATCTTTCAATCTTATTGGATATTCAGATGCTGATTATGCAGGTTGCAAACTAGACAGGAAAAGCACAAGTGGTTTTTGTCAATCCTTGGTGATAGGCTGATCTCCTGGTTTAGTAAAAAGCAGACTTTCATAGCTACGTCTACTGCAGAAGCAGAATATCTTGCTGTTGGAAGTTGCTGCTCTCAAATACTATGGATGCAACAACAACTCAAAGACTATGGAATTCAAGCCTCTGAATCACATATCTTCTGTGACAACACAGTGCCATTGCAATCACGCAAAATCCAGTACTTCATTCCAGAACGAAGCACATCAACATCAGACATCATTTTATTTGAGATGATGTGCAAAAGAAAGACATTCGTCTGGAATACGTTTCTACTGATTTACAGACACATAATCTTTACAAAACATCTCCTGAGAAAAGTTTTCTTATTTTCGAAATATACTGGGTTAATTGATTTAACTTGATTATTTTTGTATTATCATTTGGTTGAATATTATCAGTTAAATTTTACTCAACTAACATTGATTTATTTGCAGAAGAGTAAAGAGACAATGTGTGTCAACTACTGGTATTTCATTAAGAATTTAATAAAACCAGGTTACAACGAGCCATTTTAGACCCCACAGAATCTTGCCACTCAGAAATCCAGTTATTCAACTCATGGCTCCTAATCCTCTTAAAAGACTCTGCACTTGAAATCTTTTCTAGTTTATGCCATCCTTCCAAAGCAGCACATGAAGCAGAACTCTATCAGAAGCAAGCTCAGAAATATGATCAACTTCAAACTGCTGTTTGTACTTCCTTGCTGTTGCTTTCTGTGCAGTAGTAGGAGTCAAACCATTCGTTCATATTGTGAAGATCTTGCACTTTGAACCATGAAGACATGACTTATATTCAGACATACTCCTCAATGGTTTTCTTCAAAGATTCCAGATGAGGAAGTATTTCTGTGTTACTAGACATGAGTACTGCGCAAGCATGGTATTACTTGAGCTAGACATATCGAACTCATGTTATCTAATATTTCTGTTGTCTTATTTATAGACAGGTTACATTTAATTGAAGAAGTTGAAGAGTCTCAAGTCAACGAAACGTCTTTTGATTTACCAGACTGAGTTTTTCTTATTCAAACTATGTTGGGTGCAATAATTGTCCTTGCTTGGTAGAGCGATCGAACCATGGTGCTTGTGCTGCTGTGCGGTTTAAAAGATTTGAGTTGCACCATTACCACTAGCTATAGCTTTTGGTAAAGCGGTAAGCACTCGATCCTACAATTGGTATCAGAGCCAAGGTCATGGGTTCGATTCCCATTGATTGCAAGGAGTGGCAATTATTGGGAGGGAGATTGTTGGTGCAATAATTGTCCTTGCTGGTAGAGCGATCGAACCATGGTGCTTGTGCTGCTGTGCGGTTTAAAAGATTTGAGTTGCACCATTACCACTAGCTATAGCTTTTGGTAAAGCGGTAAGCACTCGATCCTACAAACTATTTATCATTCATTCAATGAAAGCAGTAGATAAACATAAAATGTCAAAATGAGATTTTTCATTCATAAAACCAGAAGCGTTACATGATGTTTATCTACTACATTTGTTGATAAGCAGCTTGTAGTACTTCAGCAGGAACCTATCTAAGGGATACTGGGATACCCTCAATCTGAATGATTGGGGTTGTGGAAGAGGTTATTCCACAGCTTAGCCCTAATAAGAACGAACAATCTAACTGATTGTTCGTATTATAAACCAAGGAATTTCTTCCAAGTCTTCATATATTGAAAAAGGATGTCTTCAAACATCTGCTTACGAGAGGCGGGAAGTTGCTTTGGAATTCCTCTGCTGATTCTGACTCTGGAGAAGATTCCGAGAGATCGTTTGAACTGCTCATTTGTTTTGATTTGATGAAAAGTTTAAATGACTTAGTTTGTGAACTGCAGACACTTATATAGAGTATCGGAAAGCTGAAGAGACGGCTATCTGATTACACGAATACCAAGATTCATCCATATTTTCCTCAGATATCGTATCTTCGCATTTATAGTTGCATTGATTAAGGGGGGACAGTATCTTAGTCAGACTAAGATTTTCGTGTTTTTTCAGTAAAAGAAAGGATATTATCTTTTCGATAAAACGTGTCTACTGGTTTTGTGAAAGTGCTGGAAATATTCCTGTACTTATAATTTCCAGTAGATATTATCATAAAACGACAAATCTCCTTCTGATTATTTTCAGTAACCGATTAGACAGCCCGCTCTTTTCATTTATTTTTTAAAATCATTAGTCTTTCTGACACCCTGTTTAAATTTTCAAATACTCAATCGCAAAAATATTGACACATGTCCTTGTGTTTCAATGACGGTGTACATTTTGAATTTTAACCGCCCTCTCATTTCTTTTCACTTTTATGCTTTCAATATTCTGATTACCGACTATGCTTTCTCTTGCACTCATTTCTCTTCGAATCCCTTTACTTACAGAAATAGTCGGAGCTACACTTTGAAAGTATCAAGTTAACTTGTACCGTCCTAACTATTTAGGATGAAAAACTGTCAAGATGTGTAACGCCCCGAAAATTTAACGGTCCACACGAACCACATGCATTTGAATTATAAATTCTCCTGTATTTAATTAAATGTTTTAATTCCATGATTAATATGTTGTCATAATTGCATATTTAAAATATACTTTCTACATTGTTGCATTAAAATATATTTTAAAGGTTATTCGAGTTGCGATCGAGGAACGGAGACCGAGGGCTGAAAAATACACAAATGGTTTTATTAAATATGTTTTTAATTATTTAAAATATGGCGATGCTTTTTCTATTTTTTGAAAATAAGGGGTTTTGAGGTGATTTTATACGCCGGGACATAAATTTATCGGTGTTGGTTTTTCAACAAAAACGAACTTTTTGGCAACCCGGCTATTAAATTCACAAACTTATTTACCAAAATTATTTTTAATATTTTATTAAGACAATGGGCCTATTAAACCCTTAATAGGCCTAACTTTGTTTAGCAATTAAATAAACAATATAATATTCAAACCCTCCCCATTAAACCCTTGAATCCCACGCCCCCACACCCTACAAACTCCAAACTTCCCTGCAATTACACACGCACACACGCCACTTGGTAGAGGAGAAGCTTCGGCTTTTTGGAAGGAAATTTCAGCCTAGACTCCGCACCGCCGTTCTTCGCATCGCTCGAATATTCGTGCTTTTAAACCGCAAAAGCACGCCATAATTTTCTTCAATCATCTATCACACCATAATATTTATTTAATCATGTTTTGTATGAAAACAAGTGACGTTTTTTTAACTATTTCGTTTTTGTATGAACATGAATTTTTAAGGCATGATTTGTGATCCAAAAGTTGTTGTTTTCATGTGAAAAGGGGCTGCCATGATTAGGGTAGGATCAAGAATTGTTTTACACGATTCAAGAGTCCTAAGAACACACATACACGCTGCAAGCACGAACCGATTACGTCGGAACCGAATTCGAATGTTTAGTCTTAGGTGATCGGTTTCATGAATTATGATGCAAGGCTTGGCTCGGTTGCATCCAGGGCTGGGCTAGAGTCATGAGGGGTC